>NC_056741.1:1788510675-1788810675 GCF_019279795.1 Protopterus annectens | reverse complement strand
AAAATGCTGACCCTACAGCAGCTTCTTCCCATGCTGGGCAAGGAGTCTTGGCTGGTAACTCTAGATCTCAAGGAGGCATACCTGCATGTCCCCATACGACCAAATTGCAGAAGATACCTCAGATTTCTTGCAGGATCAGAGCATTATCAATTCTCAGCATTGCCCTTTGGCTTATCTACTGCCCAGAGTGTTCACGAAATGCCTGGCATCAGTAATCGCTCATTGCAGGCTTCAGGGATCCAAATCAACCCTTACCTGGACGACTGCCTAATACAAGCGGACAACAAAAAACAAGCTAGCAGAAGACTTGAAAAGAGTCATTTACCTTCTACAAGCCCTGGGATACACAGTCAATATAAAAAGTCAAGGCTGATACCATCCCAAAAGATAACCTTTTGGGTGCGGAGCTGGACACATCCAAACAAATGTCATTCCTAACAGTAGAAAAACAGGAGCAACTCCTCTACTTCTTGGCATTAACAAAACAAAACCATCTAACAGCAAGAAAAGTCCTACAAGCATTGGGCTTCATGGCATCCTGCATAATATTGGTCCCACATGCCAGACTGCATATGAGAAAACTACAGTGGTACCTAAGGAATTTATGGTCTCAGCACAAGCACAGCCTAGAAACTCAAATTCCAATAATTCCATGCCTGAAGCAAGAATTCCAATGGTGGGCTCAGGCCTGTCAATCAAACGAAGGATTGCCCTTCCACAGCGCTCAACCAAGCCAAACCATCACAACGGACGCCTCAGACCTCGGTTGGGGGGCCCACATGATGAACAAATGCATACAGGGTTTATGGACTCAAGAGCAGCTGCACCTACACATAAACCTAACGGAAATGCTGGCAGTAAAACTGGCAATTCAGACTTTCAAACCATTTCTTCAACAAGGCCAATTGATGATAAGGACAGACAACACCACAGTTTTGTGGTACATCAACAAGCAGGAGGCACACATTCGTACCTCTATGCCGGATGGCCCTGGACCTCTGGAATGTGGCCCTGAGTTACAACATTCAGTTACAAGCAATCTTTGTACCAGGAAAAGAAAACACTCTAGCCGACATATTAAGCAGGACTACCACGGATGCCCACGAATGGATGCTGCATCCGGACATCTTCAAAACCATTACAAGAAAATGGGGTCTCCCAGAAATAGACTTATTTGCATCCCCACTCAATCACCAATTAAAGAAATTCTGCACCAGGACGTACCACCCACTGGCATGGAAGGTGGACTCCCTATCCTTCAGTTGGAAAAATCTGTCAGCATATGCATTCCCACCACTTCCTTTGATGCACAAGGTGCTATTGAAGATCAAAGAGGACCGTCCAAGGATCATTCTGATAGCTCCAGATTGGCCAAGGCAACATTGGTACCTATTACTGAGGAGCATGTCTCGGGAACAGATATGGCCCTTACCCCTAGTCCCCTTGCTGTTAACTCAGAACAATTACAACACCCTGCATCCAAACCTGAAAACTCTGCAGCTGACTGCCTGGAACATTGCATAAGACAAATTAACCCAAATTTATCCCAAAGGGTTAAGGACATTATCTTAGAAGCTTGCAGACCTTCAACAAGGAAAACCTATTCAGCAAAATGGAAAAGATATCTCATTTGGAGTACTGCTAAAGGGGAAGATGTGTCACTGGTAAACATAGCCAACATCCTGGAATACTTGGCAGAGCTATTCCACAAAGGCCTGTCCTACTCTTCCATTAAGATTCATGCCTCAGCTATTTCAGCAGAATACGACTTGGATCCTCCGGTTTTCTCACATCCTCTGCTCAGGCAGTTTCTGAGAGGAATTAAAAATGTAAAACCTCCTAGGAAGCCACCATTACCTGCATGGGACTTGAACTTTGTGCTAGAAAAATTGACACTACCTCCTTTCGAACCAGCAGCAACAGCAGAATTGCAATACTTATCATGGAAAACTGCTTTCCTGCTGGCAATCACTTCAGCAAGAAGGGTTTCTGAGCTACAGGCATTAATGGCAGTACAACCCTTTCTGATCTTCCATCAAGATAGAGTGTTCATGAGAACAAATCCTACTTTTATGCCTAAGGTGGTCTCCAGAGTATCTTTAAATCAGGCTATCCACCTACCTACATTCTTCCCCAATCCACAGAACAGGGAGAAAGACTGTTGCTTACCTTGGATGTACACAGACAATTATGCTACTACCTGGACAGGACCAAGAGCAATAGAAAAACTGACCAGCTACTGGTAGCATATGCAGCAGGAATGGAAGGGAAAGCAATTACAAAGCAGACAATATCTAAGTGGATAGGAAATTGCATTAGATTTTGTTACTCCTACCATGGAAAGAAAACTCCAGAAAACATCAGGCCTCACTCTACAAGAGCTACAGCCACCACCACAGCTTTTCTACGAGGAGTGGCTACCAAAGACATTTTAGAGGCTGCTACTTGGAGCTCCGTGCATACATTTGCCAAGCATTATAATTTACCTTTATACTCTAGATCCCGAGCAGGTTTTGCCACTGCTGTTTTGCAAGGGATCTTAACTACACCATAATTCTATCTTTCCTCCTCCCCCAGTTTGGCTGTGGTATTCTACCCATTTGTAAGGACTGCAGATGCATCCTTGAAGGACATAGTACAGTTTTGTACCTACCATAAATGTAGATGTCCGATAGGAATGCATCTGCAGTCAGGATTACCCACCCTCCTTCCCCTCTGTGGTACTCCTAGGTATTTGCCCTCTTATAGCTAGCTGGGGAATCTATTATGGTGTATTTGTTTGTATATATGTACATACATGCTTATTTTTTGTTTGCTCTCTAATATTTTGAACCATTGGCATTTCTCAAAATTTAGCCTTCCTAGAGGGCACCTGGCATCTGGGGCAAGAAACACTGAGGAAAATGGCGTCGGCTGATGCCTTTATACCCGAGTAACTGCAGCAATGACGTCGGGTGAAGTGCGACACCAGCCGAAGCCAGACCCAGACTTTGGAATCCGGCCGATCAAGGACTGCCTGACGACAGGACAACCCATTTGTAAGGACTGCAGATGCATTCCTATCGGACATCTACATTTATGGTAGGTACAAAACTGTACTTTATGACTGCAGTTGCATATCTATCGGACATCTACATTTGTGGTAGGTACAAAACTGTACTTTGTCTGCACTGCCCTTTGGCTTACCTACTGCACCTAGTATATTCACAAAGTGCCTAGCTCCAGTCATTGCTTTTTGCGGGCAAACAAATATTCAGATATACCCATACCTGAGCGATTGTCTAATTCAGGCAGAAAGCCAGGACATACTTTTGAATCATCTGGCATTTGTACAAAAGGTGTTAACTTGTCTGGGGTACACCATAAACAAAAGGAAATCACATCTTGTACCCTGTCAACAAATTATATTCCTGGGAGCAAGCTTGAACACAACTTCTCAGATGGCTTTCCTCACGCCAAAGAAACAAATTCATTTGACAACTTAGTTCAAACTAATGGCCACAAAAACCCTGCTGTCTGCAAGGCAAATACTGCAAGCCTTGGGGTTCATGGCCTCCTGCATTCTCCTAATTCCATATGCAAGACTGCATATGAGGAAACTACAATGGTATCTAAAAGCCTATGGTGTCAACATTTTCAGGATCTAAAAGCTGTGATTCCTATTATACCTTGCCTACAGTTAGAGTTCCTTTGGTGGACAGAGGGCTGCCACCAAAACAAGGGACTACCATTCACTCTACCCCTGCCACCCAAACCCTAACAACAGATGCATCAGACTATGCATGGGGCTCACCTGGCAAGGAAGTGCATTCAGGGCAAATGGAACCCAAGTCAAATGCACCTACATATCAATCAAAAAGAAATGTTAGCTGTACAGAATGCTCTGAAAGCCTTCGAGGACCTCATTCTTCCAGGACAATTAATGGTAAAGATGGACAACACCACTGTTATGTGGTACATAAACAAGCAGGGGGTACCCATCTACCCCTCTGCAGACTAGCCATGGCTCTGTGGAACACAGCCTTGAGCTACCAAGTGCATCTACAGGCTCAATTCCTGCCAGGAAAGCTAAATATACTGGCAGACAAACTAAGCAGAAATCTCATGGACCCACATGAGTGGAAACTGGAGGCAAAGACATTCAACATGTTGATAAACAAATGGGGAACCCAGATAAAGACCCGTTTGCCTCCCCAGAACTACCAGTTGGACAAATTCTGCACAAGGACTCCCCACAAACAAGCTTGGAAAGTGGATGCCCTGTCCTTCAACTGGAAAAATCTATCAGTTTATGCCTTTCCTCCTCTTCCTCTCCTCTCCAAAGTACTACTAAAGATCAAACAGGACAGGACAATACTGATTGCACCAGGCTGGCCACGCCAACACTGGACACCCTCTTTGCAGTGTGTCACTGCTGGCTCCATGGCACCTGCCTCAGACCTCTACCCTTCTGTCCCAGCAGGAGGGCCAGATTCTGCATCCTCAGCTTCAAACCCTGAACCTGGCAGCCTGGCTAATTACCTAATCTCTCCATTACCATCCCTCAGTAAACAAGTGATGGATGTCATTTTGGAGGCAAGGAGGCCTAGTACTAGAAAATCTTACACTGAAAAATGGAAAAGATTCTGTTTCTGGAACCAAACTCAAGGGATGGGCACAGCAGCACCCAATTTATCTCAGATTCTTCAATACTTAACTGAGATGCTTCACAAGGGCCTTTCTTTTTACTCCATCAGAATTCATGCCTCAGCCATTTCAGCTCATTACAACACAGAACTACCCCTCTTCTCTCACCCACTGCTCAAACAGTTCCTCAGAGGAGCCAAAAACTTAAGACCACCCAGGAGAGCCCCAACTCCAGCCTGTGACCTTAACTGTGTATTGGAAAAAACTCACTCTACCTCCTTTTGAGCCAGCTGCAAGTGCAGAGTTAAAATTCCTTTCTTGGAAAACAGCCTTCCTTTTAGCAATCACTTCAGCAAGAAGGGTATCTGAATTACAGGCCCTTATGGCAGTGGAGTCTTTCATCATCTTTCATGTGGACAGGGTGTCCCTCAGGACCAATCCCTCCTTCATGCCCAATGTAGTATCCACTGTGGCTGTTAATCAGTCAATTCATTTGCCTACCTTTTTTTCTAATCCACAGAACAAAGGGGAACGGATACTGCACTCCTTAGATGTGCACAGACAACTTAGATTTTACTTGGACAGGACTAAATCTCAAAGGAAATCTGAACAACTGCTGGTGGCATTTGCTGCAGGGACAGAGGGGAAGGCCATTTCAAAGCAAACTATTTCTAAATGGATAGGCCATTGCATTCATTTTTGTTATAAGCACCGTGGAAAACCTACCACACAGGGGATAAGACCACATTCAAGCAGGGCTGCATCTACCTCTACAGCCTTCCTCAGAGGTGTCCCTACCAGGGACATCCTAGAAGCTGCTACCTGGAGTTCTGTACATACTTTCACCAAGCATTACCATTTTCCAATTTTCTCGAAATCCAGAACTGGCTTTGCTACTGCAGTCTTGCAGGACATTATATCTGGTCCAAATGTTATCTAAATTCCTCCTCCCATCGTTAGCTTTGGGAATCTACCCAAATGTGATGACTGCAACAGTGAAACATGAAAAAGATAGTACAGTTGTGTACACTTACCATAAATGTAGATGTTTGAGTGTATTCACTATTGCAGTCCTGGTTACCCACCCTCCAGTTCCCTGACTTCTTCTAGCTATACCTCTATTCTCCTTTACTATGCTTAAAAGCTTTTTGGTGTATTTGCTTTTTTGTTGGAGGTATAACCTTGTATATATATATATATATATATATATATATATATATATATATATATATATATATAGTTAATTGCTTCCCATTAGGGGGACACCTGACATCTGGGGAAGAAAAACTGATGTAATGGCATCGGCTGCATGCTTTATACTCCTGACTACCTGACGTCATGGAAGGTGAGACAGCAACGGATGCAGGACCCAAGACTTTGATAATCAGGCCGACTGAGGGCTACTGCAAGCAGATAACCCAAATGTGATGACTGCAGCAGTGAATACATTCGAACATCTAAATTTATGGTAAGTGTACACAACTGTACTTTCCTCACTGTCGGTTTTGTGCCTTGTTCAACGCCCAAACTATTCATTGTCGGGCTATCTTTGTTGTTAAATTCTTTCGCTCTTGTTCTCTGTATTCTGAAATGGCTTCGTTAAGCCTTCCGACTACCGATCTTCCCAAAAACGTAAGGCTAAAGACAAAGACTGACCGCATAGGTCTAAAACTGCTGACGACGCTTCTGTTAAGCTAGTCGCCCGTCCGCCGGTACTCATGCGCTTTCACAGCCTCTACTCAGACCCATTCGGAGTTCGGTGTGCTGCGAGATGCTTCTTCAACTATGGAACCTGCGGATGTCTCTACCTTGGATGGGTCTGGAGCCACTGTGCAGGCACCGGCTTCTGAGGGTGTATTCAGGCCTTCCGATGTTCGTATTAAACTTACTACTTCGTTTTTGACTAAAACTACCAAATTTCTCAGGCCCAGAGTCTGCACCACTCCAAGGAAACCGACGACCAAAGCGCATTCTCAAGCTCCCATGCCTCAGAAGCAAATGCTTAGAATGGCTGAAGACCTTATTACTTTAATTAGGGGAAGCCAGTCTCCCCCCCCCTCTAAAAGACAAAGAATTGATTTTCCTTCTGATTCTACAGACCATGAGTCTGATGATTCTGACCCCTCTGATTAGCAGGACATACCCTTATCCACCTGTGAGGATTCAGATGCAGAGGATTCCATTCCCTCTGCCTCCCCTCCAGAGGACTTTTCTTTCAGTGAAACCTTACATACCCTAAGAGAGCATTTCCACTGGGAATGCCAGGACTACCCTCAGTCAAAAAAGAAACTCAGGGGAATTTTTAGACTTGCCTCAGGCACAGGCCTCTAGCTGTACTCCCTGTCTTGGACATTGTAGATGATGTAGTAGAAAAAAGCTGCAGGTACTCCACGACAAACGAAGCCAACCAGTTTCTTTAGAAAAACACTGCTTTAATCAAATGAGTAAGCGCTTTCACATCTATACAAGATGCTTCATCAGACTTCAAAAAGCAGAACAAACAACCAGTTTAAAACCATTACAGGTCATCCATTAGACCAATGATGCATCAGGTGCAATAATTCAATCTATCACCATGGAAACAATTATACAAATTGAAAATGTTAAAACATTAGAATGTTTGAATGCTTCAGTATATTCAAGAATTTTATACTTTAATATATTCAAAAACTCTCAAAATACTACTATAAAACCCTATAAAACTCTAATAATACTAATAAAACACTGATAAAAACACCTAAAATGCTGATGTATCTTTATACTTATTATAATATAAAATGGTGAAATAAATGAATACAAATATAATTGTAAGAAAAATAAAAAACTCTTTAGTGTGGTAATGGGCGATCAACAAGGAAAGGTTTCAGGCTGACCCTATCATTGAGACCATGTCCCAAGTCAGCTCACAGCCTGATGATCCACTTCCCTTCTTCCCTTTCTGTGAAACCAATGACATTCACCAATCTCATGGTGGTGTGTATAAGCTCCAAAACCATAAACATAAAATTATGTGTGGTGCCATGAGTCAAGACATGTCTCGCTAGGGCGTTGTTCTCATTTTCCTTGTTGATGGCATACAAGTGCTCTCTTATCCTCTCCCTGAGGGTCCTATTAGTTTTCCCCACATAAAAACTGTTACATTTCTTACAAATAGCTAAATAAACTAGATTCCTAGTCTTACAATCAGCATAATGACTAAATCTGTATGTTACATTAGAATCTGGATGTATAAAGATATCACTACTATTAATAAATGCACACTGATTACAACTGAGACAGGGAAAGGTGCCCTTCCTAACTGATAAAGGTTTGTTAGTGATATTCCTTTCATAACAAAGCATATTTCTGATGGATTTGGTATTTTTATAACAGAACGAAGGGACAGAACCTACTAGATCCTTCAACCTGTCATCCAGTTGTAATATCCCCCAGTTCTTTCTAATAACATCAGTTATACTTTTATTTCTGTTAGTATAAGTGACAACCATTCGTTTATTATTCTTCTTAGCAGGTCTCTCATCTATAGCTGTTTCTGTCATATTCCTTCTAATGTATGGTCGACATACCCAGAATTGTTGACAGACTGGCAGAAGCTCAATATAGAGACTAGTAACAACTATATGCTTTGCAGAAATATGCTTTGTTATGAAAGGAATATCACTAACAAACCTTTATCAGTTAGGAAGGGCAAATCTATGCAAACTGTTAAAGATTTCTTAACAGGTGCAGCCACCTAGATTCAATTGGCATTGGCCTTCAAAAAACTGTTCCTTTCCTTTCCCTCCCAGGCCTTCTCAGTCCAAACCCAGCGGCAACAGACCACAAAGACTACAGTCTCAGGGTTTGCACAGATGTAAACAATGGAGTGCTCCCACCTCAAAAACAGGGAGTGGTAAGCCACCCTCTTATGGAAAACATTCACAATGACTTCTCCTGCATCCTTCCCAGCCATGCTCAAGTACTTGCACCCCCAGGAGGACCACTCGCCCTGCATGCAAAAAACTGGGAATACATTACCCAGAACCGTTGGGTCTTAAACATTGTATCCCAGGGATACAGATTTCACTTTCATTCACTGCCAACCCCAAGCGGATTGCCAGACCTTCTCCCAAACCAGTGGGCAGAGGCCCAAAAGCAAGTGCTTTCTCTTCTCAGTATCAGGGCTCTTCAACCTGTTCCAACAGAGCAGAGGGGACAGGGTTTCTACTCCAGACTGTTTCTGGTGCCCAGAAAAGAAAACTGTTGGCGCCCTATCCTGGATCTGTCAGTTCTCAACACCTTCCTGCTGGTACCAAAATTCAAAATGCTTACACTCCAGCAGCTGCTTCCTATGCTAGCGAATGACTCCTGGCTGGTCACTCTAGACTTAAAAGAAGTTTATATGCACATCCCCATAAGGGAATCTTGCAGGAAATATCTATCTGTTCTCTGCACTTCCCTTTGGCTTATCTACTGCGCCCAGGGTATTCACAAAGTGCCTGGCTCCAGCCATTGCATATTGCAGGCAGAGAAATATTCAAATCTACCCATACTTAGACGACTGCCTGATTCAGGCGGACAGTCAGGAATTGCTACTTCAGCCCTAAAGTTTGTAAAGAAACTCCTAACTTATCTGGGGTATACCATCAACGAAAATAAATCACACCTGTACCCAGACAAAATATTGTATTCCTGGAGCAAGCTTGAACACAACTTCCCAGATGGCATTCCTCACTCCAGAAAAGCAGGTTTATTTGTCAAATTACTTCAAACTACTGGCCAACCAAACCCAGCTATCTGCAAGAAAAATACTGCTAGCCCTAGGGTTCATGGGCTCATGCATTTTCCTAATTCTATATGCAAGACTGCATATGAGGAAACTTCAGTGGTACTTACAAAGTCTCTGGTGTCAACATTCTTAGGACCTGGAAACAGCGATTCCTATCATTCTTTGCCTAAGGACAGAGTTCCTTTGGTGGGCAGAGGCTTGCAAACACAACCAGGGACTCCCTTTCACTCAACCCCATGCCGCCCAAACCCTGACTACAGATGCATCAGATTATGCATGGGAGGCTGACATGGCAGGCAGAAGCATTCAGGGCAAGTGGAGCCCAGGACAAATTCACCTGCGTATCAATCAAAAAGAAATGTTAGCTGTACAGAATGCACTGACAGCCTTCAAATACCTTATCCTTTCAGGACAGCTCTTGATAAAGACAGACAATACCGCAGTTGTGTCACATAAACAAGCAGGTGGGGAACTCCATCCTACCTACTCTGCAGGTTAGCCGTGGCTCTTTGGAACACAGCCTTGAGCAGTCAAGTGCACCTGCAAGCTCAATTCCTGCCAGGCAAACAAAATTCACTGGCAGACGACTTGAGCAGAAATCTTATTGACCCACATGAGTGGAAGCTGGAACCCAACTTATTCAAACTTCTAATCCACCGGTGGGGGACACCAGAGGTGGACCTCTTTGCTTCCCCACAGAACCATCAGTTGAGCAAATTTTGCACCAGAACTCCCCACAGCCAAGCATGGAAAGTGGATGCCCTATCCTTCACATGGGAAAACCTCTCAATCTATGCCTTTCCCCCTCTGCCCCTCAAAAGTTCTACTCAATATCAAACAGGACAGGCCAAGGACAGTCATTGTTGCACCAGACTGGCCACGCCAGCATTGGTACCCACTCCTACACAGCCTGACAGCAGTGCCACCCTGGCACCTACATCAGACCCCCTCTCTGCTGTCCCAGCAGGAGGGACAGATTTTGCACCCTCATCTGCAAACCCTGAACCTGGCAGCCTGGCTTATTCCTTGAATACATCACCAGCAGCCCTTAGCAAACAGGTTCTGGATGTCATCCTTTAGGCCAGGAGGCCTAGTACTAGGAAATCCTATTCAAAAAAGTGGAAAAAATACTGTTCTTTGAGCCAGTCTCAAGGAAAGGACACAGCCGTGCCCTCCTTACCTCAAATCCTAGATTACCTAGCAGAGCTGCTCCACAAAGGCCTATCCTTCTCATCCATTAAGATTCATGCCTCTGCCAGCTCAGCTCATTACAATACTGAGCCACCCCTCTTCTCTCACCCTCTGATCAAACAGTTCCTGAGAGAAGCTAACAATTTAAGACCCCCAAGGAGAGCTCCCACTCCTGCCTGGGACCTTAACTTTGTACTAGAGAAGTTCACGCTTCCCCCTTTTGAGCCTGCTGCTTCAGCAGAGTTAAAATTCCTCTCTTGGAAAACAGCCTTACTTCTAGCCATCACTTCAGCAAGAAGAGTGAGTTACAAGCCCTTATGGCTGTGGAACCCTTCATTATCTTCCATGCTGACAGGGTTTCCCTCAGGACTAACCCATCATTTATGCCCAAGGTGGTATCCAGTTTAGCTTTAAACCAATCCATCAATTTACCAACCTTTTACCCTAATCCTCAGAATAAAGGGGAAAGGATCCTACACTCCTTGGACTTGCACAGACAGCTTAGGTTCTACCTCGACAGGACTAAACCTTTCATAAAATCTGACCAGCTGCTAGTCAGCTTTGCTACAAGGGCAGAGGGCAAGGCCATTTCAAAGCAAACCATTTCTAAATGGATAGCACACTGCATCCATTTCTGCTACAAACACCATGGAAAACCTACCCCACAGGGGATCAGAAATCATTCCACTAGGGCTGCCTCAACCTCTACAGCATTTCTCAGGGTAGTCCCTACTAGGGACATCCTGGAAGCTGCAACCTGGAGTTCTGTACACACCTTCACCAAGCATTACCACTTACCTGTCTTTTCTAAATCCAGAGCTGGATTTGTCACAGCAGTCCTAAAAGGCCTGCTAGCCAGCCCTAATACTTCTTGACTGCCTCCACCCTTCCTCAGCTTTGGGACTCAACCCAAGTGTGATGACTGCAACAGTGAAACACGAAAAACTTAGTACAGTTGTGTACACTTACCATAAGTGTAGATGTTCGAGTGTATTCGCTGTTTCAGTCGTGGTTATCCTCCCTCCAGCCCCATGAATTTTCTATACTTTCTACCTATCCTCTTTTTTGGCCATATCTTATGGCAATGGTATTTACTTTTTACTGGATGTGTTCCACACCATGCAATTGCTTTCTATTTTGAGGGCTCCTGACATCTGGGGCAAGAAAATCTGATGTAATGGCATCGACTGCATGTTTTATACCCCTGACGACCTGACGTCATGGAAGAGACAACAGCATCTAGCGCAGAAATCCAAAGACTCTGGTATTCGGGCTGAATGAGGGCTACCTGCAGGCAGATAACCCAAGTGTGATGACTGCAACAGTGAATACACTCGAACATCTACATTTATGGTAAGTGTACACAACTGTACTTTCTGAACACTTCCCAACTTCCCATACCCACCAGCAACAAAACCTGGCATTTTGTTTTTTAAATGAGTATCTTCTTTATGTCTCTTTTATTATTACTCAGTTGAATTTGGTTTACATATAAATACTTTTCTCTTAATTTACATCCCACATCCCTCCCTCTCTCTCTTTCTCTGTTAATATACTTTTGTCGTTTACAGATTTCTGTTTTCAGTCTCTGTTGTAACTGACCTTTTTTATTTGGGAATTTGACACTTTATGATATTGCACTCAGTCCTACCATATGTAGCCTCTCTCTCTCTCGGGTAGTAGAATATCTGTGTATAGCCTATCTCATCGGTTGCTTAACATGATTTTCAGTAATCTAGAGCAAGGGTAATCTTCAGTAATCTAGAGCAAGGGTAATCTTCTACATTATGTCTAATGTATAGATATAAGAACATTATTAATTATGATTTTTGCATTTTTATGCTGTGAAATTAAGTGGCACTTACAGGATTCTTCACAGTAGCTAAACCCAGTGCAGTGAACTTCTGATATCATATGTAACAAGTGTGTGCTCACCTTTTCAGTTGGTAGGAACGTCCTTTGCAGTGGGTTCCTGTTCCCTTCCTCTTACAGCTGTTGTAGTAGCTCCTTGCAGGTCAGGAAAATACACATTTAAATATTTGTGTATGTTGTTTCTTTTTTCATTCCTGTCTTTCTGGTTATGCTTACTCATAGGGAGGAGGTCAGGCTGACATGCATAGGGGTTAGGTATGATCTCCAAACCAAACTTGATTCCATGGCATGTACTTGCAGGAGCACCTTTGCCCAAAATGCATGTACTGAAGAGAAACAAAAAATAGGCAACATAAGAATTACAGCATTGGAAAATCCATCTGAGATCCCTCTGCAGACGATTCCCTCACCAATCAACTGATATGGTAAATATGCTACTTTTCTGCATTCTGCCCTGATTCTTGGTTGTAACATTTTTAAGGACTTGGGCTGTTACATTGTTTCAGTTTGCCACCATCACTTGACATGGATCAGTTGGGTTTCAGGTTGGCTGAAAATGTTTTCATACTGTGCTCCCTTTATGAGGGTCAATTATTCGGATTCTGCTTAATGCATTAAAGGTATGTATTGCAGGTACATCTTAAGGGGTACTTTATTGATTCCTTATCTTACTGCTGCTCATGTAGCCAGCATACCTTTAGTTTTATTTTTCATGATTGCAACAGTCAAAGGAAGTTATTACTGTACCAAGTGTAGAAGTTGTTATAGAGACTTTTATACAGTGTGATTCACCACAAACCGTATAAAGCCTAAAAGTCTGTTTTCCATTTCTGTGGGTTGAGAAAATAACCAACTTTGTAGACATGTCTGAATTATTTGCTCTTTGTGTTCTTTTTTGTTAGCCAGCAAGTTGCAGATAACTTCTGTCTAGATCATTGTTTGGTCTGTGAGGGGCAGTGCTACTACTTTGGCGTGTTTTAGTAATGTACACGTCGCAGCCGTCTGTATTACTGCTACCCAGATTATGAATGTTACTTTTCAAAGCATCAGTCAGTGTCACTTTAGTTCCATGCTGGCTTTAATGTTTTGATTTTGCACTGTGTCTTCAGAGTAAAGAGCCTTCTGTGTATACAGTGGCTGTACATTTTGTGTTCGGCTAGGTCTCACTATTTTGCATTTGCACACTATTAGCCATGTTGTTTTTTGCATTTAAATGAACAGTGATATGCAAATTTATTGTAACAATTGGTCTTATTGTTGGGGGTGGATTCTTGCACAGTGGTCCACATTTCTTCTGTGATTTCTAGAGAATCAGGCTGCTTCTTCACATACCAAGGTTGTGCTATTGCTTCACATCTTTTTTCATCAAGAAATAGTTTGCCCCTCTTTAGGTGAGTGGTAAGAAATATGGCCCACATGCACTGTTTTGTATTTTAAATTATTGTTACTGTGACAGTAGCTCCTGTTATAACCACTGAGTTCTGTTTGGACCCTTCTTGAAGTAGCTGCTATACAGTGCTGTTTACTACACGATGGTGGTGGTGGGCAAGTCTCTGACCTATAATGACACTGGGTTGGAACTAGTTACTACCTTTGTCCAGCTAGGGTTATTTTTGATTAGATGTTGTAGTACCTGCATAATACTCTTCATTGCATTGTAAGTGAGACATTTGATAGTAAATGTACTTCTGTGTACATATGGTGTCGTCTGCAAGAGCTTTTTAAGGAGTAAAGATTAATATAACAAAGGTTGTTTAAGTGTTTATACAAATGCCATTTCCTTATTTTATGTTTGCATGTGCTGTATAACTGAAGTTTAATGTTATGCATTGTGGTCTGTTTACCTTTGAAACCCTAAATAATTTCTTTAATGAAATGTTTCTGAAACCATTGCTTGCTTTCCAATATTGCGATGCATGCAGTCAGGGCCGGTGTTAGCATTTTGGGGGCCCCCAGCAGATGTCAACCTGGGGGCCTCCTAGGCACTTCCAGTCTATGTATCACCCTGTCACTGTCACCCTTCCTAAGCAACCTTTTACCTCATGGTGCAAACTTTTAGGAGTAGTATGCACTGACTGATGTTTAGCTACAATGTTCTTACATTACAAGACTTGTGTACTACACTGTGTTGGCCCTTCTCACAAAAAGGGACATTTACAGTTACTGGCATTTAGTTGCACAATGATATGTTGTAGCAACTCTATGTACAGGTCTGGACTTAGGCGAAATGGTGCCCTAAGCCTACTGTTTCAGACCTCCCCCGTACACACAATAGCCCCCAGTCTTCCTCATTCTCCCTCCCCAACTTGGGCTCCCCATACCATGGACATTACTTTTTTTCTTCCTTTTCTCACAGTTTGCCTTACTTTTCAAAATTTTCAAGAAGCTATAACTTTCTACCTGCTATGAAGTGCATTTTAAAGTTTTTCTTTTTACACACCTTTTCATCCAATAATGGCTTGAACAGAAATTATGATTAAGTAAAGAAATTGTGTTGGTGTTCAGCTTTGGTTTTCGTTGCTTGCTTTCAACATATATTTCCTGAGCAAAGACAGTACCATAATAACCATTTAGGAAATAAGCAAAGAATTTCAGTTTTATGGGTTTTTTTTTCTTTCAAGGAAGAAATAAGTTGTACCCAAGGCAAAGATGATAAAACTGTAGCTCACAATAAACTAACAACCCTTTGTTGTCTGGATACGCAGTTCCTATCTGGGAACTGCCTGCCTCCCAAGCCCCCCCAAAAGACTGCTTATTCATCCCTCCGGTGTTACACTGGGATGAAGGCAGAGGTTCAAACTGCCACAGTCGTGTATTTCAAGGAAATGCTGATATACATATACATGGTAGGTCTCTTCACTCCTCAACCTAAACTGTCAAAGCCAGCCACCTGTATATGTCCTAAGTGTGATTGTGAGAGTGAAAAAATGATAACTATAGTAACGTATTCTGTTGATGTTCTTCGTGTTTCACTGTTGCAGTCATTACATTTGGGTAATCTGCTGGCAGGTTGCCCTCAGACGGCCTGAATAACAAAGTCTTGGGTTCTGCGTCAGTTGCTGTCTCCTCTTCCATGACGTCAGGTCGCCAGGGGTATAAAACATGCAGCCGACACCATTTTATTCAGTCTTTCTTGCCACGCGGTGCCCGAAGCAGAAGCAGTTCGCAAGTGCCGGTCGGCCGACTCCTGAAATTTTCGTATTCAAGTTTCAGAACCGAAGTCTTCAAACTAAAGCTAAGTACCCCATTGGGGAAACATTTTCTTGCTCCTTACCGATGTCAGTAAAAGTTAATAATTGCATTACTTGTGGGAAGCAAATACCTCATAAGGATTTTCATTTATACTGTATTCCTTGCCTAGGCCCTGATCACAACGTGCCTTGCTGTCAGTTTTGTGCTAGATTTAATCAATGTACTATTAAGCGTCGGTATATTTTTGCTTCTAAATATTTTGGTTCAAGATTTAACTATCCTGAAATGTCATTGGTTAGCAATCAAGACTACTGGAGTTCGCAAAAAACACAAGGAAAAAGACAGAGACAGACCGTTGAGGTCCAAAACCATCAACAAAGCTTCTCCTAAGCCAGTCGCCAGTTCACCGGTACTCAGTGAGGCGCTTTCGCAGCCCCTGATACTCGCTACTTTTGAGTCGCAGGCCTCTACTGAGACCCATTCGGAGTCCGGTATGCCGCAAGATTCTCAGAGTATTGAACCTGTGGATGTCTTTCCCTTGGATGGGTCCGGAGCCGCTGAGCAGGCACCGGCTTCTGAGGGTGTTTTCAGGCCTCAACATTTTTATATTAAACCGATGCCAGAACAAAAACAAGGTCAAAAACAACTTCTATGTCTAAAAAAACCGACGCATGAGCCACGTGCTCAGGCCCCTATGCCTAAAAAACAGATGATCAAAATGGCTGAGGATTTAATTACCTTGATCAGGGGATGTTCTTCGTGTTTCACTGTTGCAGTCATTACAATTAGGTTATCCTGTTGGCAGGCTACCCTCAGTCAGCCTGAATTCCAAAGTCTAGGTCTGGCGTCTGTTGTTGTCGCCTCTTCCCTTACGTCAGTGCGCTAGGGGTATAAAAGATGCAGTCAACACCATTTTCTTCAGTCTTTCTTGCCGTGCAGTGCTCGAAGCAAAAGCAGTTCGCAAGTGCCGGTCGGCCGACTCCTGAGATTTTTGTGTTCGAGTTTCAGATCCGAAGTCTTCACTAAAAGCTAAGTACCCCGTTGGGGAAACTTTTTTCTTGCTCCAGAACGATGTTAGAAAAAGTTAATAATTGTATTTCTTGTGGGAAACAAATACCTCATAAGGACTTTCATTCTTACTGTATTCCCTGCCTAGGCCCTGACCACGACCTGGCTAGTTGTCAGTTTTGTGCTAGATTTAACCAACGCACTGTTAAGCGTCAGTACGATTTTGCATTTCACTATTTTGGCAGAAGATTTAACTATACAATGTCGTCAGATAGCCATCCGACTACCGGAATTCACAAGAAACGCAAAGAAAAGGACAGGCATCCGAAGTCCAAAACCGACGACGAGGCTTCTTCTAAGCCAGTCACCGCTTCTCAGTGAGGCGCCTTCACAGCCCCTGACGACCGCTACTTTAGACTCGCAGGCCACTACCGACACCCACGTGG
Organism: Protopterus annectens; assembly: GCF_019279795.1. Taxonomy (NCBI): domain Eukaryota; kingdom Metazoa; phylum Chordata; order Ceratodontiformes; family Protopteridae; genus Protopterus; species Protopterus annectens. The sequence continues at coordinate 1,788,793,572 of NC_056741.1, read as the reverse complement.
AGTCGACCAGGCCGCTGGAAGCTCAAGGTATTGGACCTTCGGAAACTATTCCCTCAGATGGGTCTGGAGCCACTGAGCAGGCATCGGCTTCTGAGGGTGTTTTCAGACCTACTCAATTATATGTTAAAACGATTTCAGCTTCAAAGGCAAAGACTAAAGCACCTTTAAAGACAAAGAAACAAGTACAACTGCCTCATGGACAGGCCTCCATGCCTAAAAAACAGATGTTCAAAATGGCCGAAGACCTAATTGCTTTGATCAGGGGTTCCCATCCCCCTCCTGATAAGAGGCCTAGGCAAGAGACAGAATATAAATCTTCAGATCAGGTTTCTATTTCATCTGATTCCTCTTCTGAGCAGGAGTACTCTCTTCCTCCCTATGAGGATTCTGATGCTGAAGAATCTATCCCTTTAGCCTCTTCTCCTGAGGATTATTCTTTTGGGGAAACTTTACATACCATGAGGGAGCATTTCCACTGGGAGAGCCAAGATTATTCAGAATCTAAGAAAAGGCTCAGAGACTTCCTTTTACTACCACAACACAGGCCCCTATCTATTCCACCTGTGTTAGACATTGTAGTTGAAGTATTTTCAGAGTCCAGTCTGATCCCTGACTCCTTACCTCCAGCTCCTGTTAAGCCGGACAGGTACTACAAGGTTCCTGACTCTCATAAATTCCTTTTCAAAAACCCTGGTGCTGACCCAGAAACGATCTCTCAGGGTCCCAAAGGGGTCAAGGCTTCCACTGCAAAAAAACCTACTCCCTCTGGCAGGGATTCTAGGGCACTGGACAGATGGGGAAAAAAGATTTACACTTCTGCTACCTTGACTATAAGGGCTTTAAATTGTCAGTTTCATATGCTCAAATATCAGCAATATATTATGTCACTGCTTAAACAGAAAATATTGATAAATTCTGAATGTGCAGAAAACAAAGAAATGCAGGATTTATTGCATGCAGCTGAACAAGTTGGAAAGCATACTTTGCAATGTGGTTTTGATTCTCTGGAGGCCTCCTGCAGGGCAGCAGTTACGGGTTCTGTCATTAGGAGGCATGCTTGGTTAAAGGAACAAAATAATTATTAGATGCTCCATTACAGCATGATGTTTTGTTTGGTGTTAAAGCAGAAGAGGTGTTAAAGAAAATGGAGGACAAAGCTAAATCTATGCAAACAGTCAAGAATTTCTTACAGGTACAGCCACCAAGATTTAGCAGACACTGGCCTACAAATAATTGGTCCTTTCCAGTGTCAGACAGGCCACAAAGGGGCGGATACAGACACCCTAGAGGCAGATCCCAGCCCCAAGGTTCATACAGGTCTAAACAATGGGGTGCTTCTACCTCCAAAACTGGAGAAGACAAAACACAGCCATACAGGAAACAGTCACAATGACTTCCCCCTTCCTGCACCAAGCACTTATCTTCTGGCAGCACCTTTAGGGGGAAAACTAGCACTTTTTTCTCAAAATTGGCACATAATAACCCAGGACAAATGGGTCTTAAACATAGTGTCACAAGGCTACAAGTTTCACTTCCATACCCTGCCATGGGCAAACGGTTGGCCAGACCTGCCAAAGCATCAGTGGGCAAAGGCACAAAAACAAGTCTCATCCCTCATGGACATGAGGGCCATTCAACAAGTACCAGAGGAAGAGCAGGGACAAGGATTCTGTTCCAGACTGTTCTTGGTACCCAGAAAGGACAAAGCCTGGAGACCAATACTGGACCTGTCTATTCTAAACATATATCTGGATATTCCAAAATTCAAAATGTTGACTCTACAGCAACTTCTGTCCATGCTGGGCAAAAAGGCTTGGCTTGTGACTTTAGATTTAAAAGAGGCATACCTGCATGTCCCACTCAGACAAACATGCAGAAGATACCTCACATTCAAAGCTGGCTCAATGCACTACCAATTCTCTGCACTGCCCTTTGGCTTATCTACTGTGCCCCAGGGTCTTCACAAAATGCCTGGCACCAGAAATTGCATACTGCAGACAAAGAGGAATACAAATATATCCTTACTTGGACAACTGCCTCATTCAAGCAGAGAACAAGGACATTCTACTACAGCATCTGGCATTTGTAAAGAGATTACTACCATGCCTAGGGTACACAGGCAATGAACAGAAATCAAAACTAGTACCCTCTCAAGAGATAATATTCCTGGGTGCAAGCTTAAATAGAACTGCCCAGATGGCTTATCTCACGCCAGACAAACAAAGGCAACTGACTACCTATTTCAAACTGTTGGCAACAAAGGCCCAGTTATCTGCAAGAAAAATTCTGCAGGCTTTGGGCTTCATGGCATCCTGCATTGTACTAATTCCATATGCAGGACTGCATATGAGGAAACTTCAGTGGTACCTAAAAAGTGTCTGGACTCAACATTGCCACAGCCTGGAAACAATAGTTACTCTCATTCCCTGCCTGCAGCAGGAGTTTCGATGGTGGGTGAAGGCCTGTCACCAAAACAAGGGACAACCATTCACTCTACCCCCAGCCACACAGACATTAACAACGGATGCATCGGATTATGCCTGGGGAGCCCACATGGCAGGAAAATGTATTCAAGGCACATGGTCCACAAACCAAATGCATCTATATATCAATCAAAAAGAGATGCTAGCTGTTCAAAATGCCCTGACAGCCTTCAAGGACCTACTTCACCCGGGGCAACTACTGATAAAGACAGACAATACCATGGTCATGTGGTATATAAACAAGCAGGGAGGCACTCATTCTTACTCCCTTTGCAGACTAGCCATGACTTTGTGGGACACAGCATTGACTTACCAAGTATATCTGCAGGCACAATTCCTGCTAGGAAAGATAAATACTCTGGCAGACAAACTAAGCAGAAACCTCATGGATCGCCACAAGTGGAAATTGGATCCACAAGTCTTCAGCATGGTAACAAGGAAATGGGGATGCCCGGACATAGATCTATTTGCCTCACCTCACAACTGCCAACTAAAGAGATTCTGCACAAGGACTTATCACAGACAAGCATGGAAAGTGGATGCCCTATCTTTCAGCTGGAAAAGTATATGCCTTTCCTCCTCTGCCTCTCCTCCCCAAGGTACTCCTAAAGGTCTGACAGGAGAAGCCAAAAATGATACTGATTGCCGCAGACTGGCCACGCCAGTACTGGTGTCCAATCCGAAGGAACTTGTCTCAATGCCAAGCCTGGACCTTACCTCAAGTGCCTCATCTACTGTCCCAGCAGAACAATCAGATCCTGCACAGCCAACTTAAGACCTTAAATCTGGCAGCATGGCGGATAATGTAGTCATACAAAACATACCTCTCACTAAAGCGGAGATGGATGTCATTTTGGAGGCCAGGAGGCCTAGAACTAGAAAATCCTATGCTGGAATAAGGAAGAGATTCTGTGCTTGGAACCAAGCATAAGGAATTGACACAGCTTTACCAAATATTCCTCAGATTTTGCAATACTTGACTGAGATGCTGGACAAAGGCCTATCCTTTTCATCTATGAAAATTCATGCCTCTGCCATTTTGTCTCATTACAATACAGAGCCACCAATCTTTTCTCATCCTTTATTAAGGCAGTACCTCAGAGGGGCCAAAAATTTAAGGCCTCCAAGGAGATCACCAATACCTGCATGGGACCTCAATTATGTCTTGGAAAAACTCACCCTGCCTCCTTTTGAGCCAGCCGCTACAGCTGATATAAAGTTTTTATCTTGGAAAACAGCTCTGCTCCTAGCAATAACTTCTGCAAGATGAGTCTCAGAGCTACAGGCCCTTATGGCTGTGGAATCTTTTATCATTTTTTATCCAGACAGGGTTTCTCTGAGGACAAACCCGACATTTATGCCTAAGGTAGTGTCCAGTGTGGCCCTTAACCAAACTGTTCATCTGCCTACCTTTTATCCAAACCCACAGAATAAGGGGGAGAGAATTCTGCATTCTTTGGATGTACACAGACAGCTATGTTTCTATTTGAACAGAACCAAATCTTTCAGAAAGACAGAGCAACTACTAGTGGCATATGCTGCAGGATCACAAGGACAGGCTATCTCAAAGCAGACTATTTCAAAGTAGATAGGCCACTGCATTCGTTTCTCCTATTCACAACATGGCAAGCCAGTACCTAAGGGCATTAGGCCACATTCAGCCAGAGCAGCAGCCACTTCACCAGCTTTCCTCAGGGGAGTGCCAACCAAAGACATTTTAGAGGCTGCTACTTGGATTTCAGTGCACACCTTCACAAAGCACTATCGCTTACCACTCTACTCTAAATCCAGGGCAGGCTTTGCCACTGCAGTTCTGAAGGGCCTAATAGCCGCTCCTAATGCTATTTAGCTCCAGCCTCCCAACCTTAGCTTTGGGATTCAACCAAATTGTAATGACTGCAACAGTGAAACACGAAGAACATAGTACAGTTGTGTACACTTACCATAAATGTAGATGTTCGAGTGTATTCACTGTTGCAGTCCAGGTTACCCACCAGCCATCCCCCATTTCTTTGCTGGAACTTATCTGTACTTCTCTATTCTATACAATCTATGTGGTGTATTTGCTTGTAGATGAAGGCAAAATATATACTTTGGTGCACGCATGTTTTATTGACATATTTTTGTAGCCTACCCTTTTGGAGGCACCTGACATCTGGGGCAAGAAAAAGTGAAGAAAATGGTGTCGGCTGCATCTTTTATACCCCCGGTGCACTGATGTCAGGGAAGAGGCGACAGCAACCGATGCCGGACCTAGACTTTGGAATTCAGGCCGACTGAGGTTAGCCTGCCAGCAGGATAACCCAATTGTAATGACTGCAACAGTGAATACAGTCGAACATCTACATTTATGGTAAGTGTACACAACTGTACTTTCCCAACCCCCCCCCCCCTGCTAAGAGGCCTAGGCAAGGCACTGATTATGAATCTTCAGATCAGGTTTCCATTTCCTCTGATTCCTCTTCTGATCAGGAATTTTCTATTCCACCCTATGAGGATTCTGATGCAGAGGAATCCATCCTATCTGCATCTCCTCCTGAGGATTATTCTTTTGGAGGGACTTTGCATACTTTAAGGGAGCCTTTTCACTGGGAGAGTTAGGACTTCTCTGAATCAAAAAAGAGGCTTAGGGATTTCCTTCTTCCTCAGCATAGGCCTTTGGCAATACCTCCTGTAGTAGACATTGTTGATGATGTGTTCTTGGAATCAAGCATGGCTCTGGATTGCCTGCCTCCGGCTCCTAGTAAGCCAGACAGATATTACAGGGTTCCTGACTCCCACAAATTTCTTTTCAAAAATCCTGCTGCTGATCCTGAGACTATTTCTCAGGCTCCCAAGGGTGTTAAGGCTTCTACAGCCAAAAATCCTACCCCTTCTGATAGAGTTTCTAGGGCACTGAATAGATGGGGCAAGAAGGTTTATACGTCTGCACCCTTGGCAATCAGGGCTTTAAACTGCTTAAATATCAACAGCATGTTATGGGCATACTGAAACAGAAAATGATGTTGATTTCTGATTGTGTGGAAAATAAAGAGTTACAAGATTTATTGCATTCAGCAGAACAGGTTGGAAAGCATACTTTGCAATGTGGTTTTGATTCCTTGGAGGTCTCTTGTAGGGCCACTGTTACTGGATCTGTGATTAGAAGGCATGCCTGGCTCAAGGAGCAAAATCTGCCTGATCATGTTAAAGCTAAATTGTTGGATGCCCCTTTGCAGCATGATACTCTGGTAATAAGGCAGAAGAGGTTTTAAAGAAAATGGAAGACAAAGCTAAATCTATGCAAACTGTAAAAGATTTCTTGCAAGTGCAGCCACCCAGGTTCAGTAGGCACTGGCCTACTAAAAATTGGTCCTTTCCTGTGTCCAACAGAGCCACTCAGGGCAAACCCAGGTGCTCAAAAGGCTCCAGATATCAATCAGGTATCTTACAGGTCAAAGAAATGGGGTGCCTCCACCTCCAAATCTGGAGGAAACAAAGCACAACCCTACAGTAAGCAGCCTCAATGACTTTCCTCTAGAAACTCCAAGCACTTATCTTTTAGCACCCCCCTTGGGGGGGAAACTAGCACTTCATGCTCAAAATTGGCAGTTAATTACCCAGGACAAGTTGGTATTAAACATAGTATCCCAGGGGTACAGATTTCGTTTCCATACTCTGCCATTTCCAAACGGATGGCCGGATCTGCCACAAAACCAGTGGGCAGAGGCCCTGAAACAAGTCATGTCCCTCATGGATATGGGGTCTAATCAACTGGTACCAGAAAAGGAAAAAGGACAAGGTTTTTATTCAAGACTTTTCCTGGTACCCAGAAAAGACAGTTCATGGCGTCCAGTACTGGACTTATCGATATTGAACATGTTCCTGGACATTCCAAAATTCAAAATGCTGACTTTACAACAGCTTCTGCCTATGCTAGGCAAGAATGCCTTGTTAGTAACTTTAGACTTGAGACATACCTGCATATCCCAGTAAGGGAATCATGCAGAAGATACCTCCACTTCAAAGCAGGTTTTTGCATTACCAATTCTCTGCACTGCCCTTTGGCTTATCTACTGCGCCCAGGGTCTTTACAAAGTGCCTGACACCAGTAATTGCATTCTGCAGACAAAGAAACATTCAAATTTGTCCTTATCTGGACGATTGTCTCATGCAAGCAGAGGACAAGGACACTCTTCTTCAACATCTGGCATTTGTAAAAAGGCTTCTAGCATGCCTAGGGTACACCATAAACGAAAATATATCACTACTGGTACCCTCTCAAATAATTACATTCCTGGGTGCAAGCTTGAATACAACTGCCCAGATGGCTTACCTCACGCCAGACAAACAAAGGCAACTGAAAACATATTTCAAACAAATGGCAACAAAAACCCAGTTATCTGCAAGACAAATTCTGCAGGCTTTGTGGTTCATGGCATCCTGCATTCTACTAATCCCATATGCGAGGCTGCATATGAGGAAACTTCAGTGGTACCTAAAAAGTTTATTGAGTCAACATTGTCACAGCCTGGAAGCAATGATTCCTCTCATTCCCTGCCTACAACAGGTGTTTCTTTGGTGGGCAGAGACATGCCACCAAAACAAGGGACTGTCATTCACTCTACCCCCTGCCACCCAAACCCTAACTACAGACGCATCAGACTATGCTTGGGGGCCCACCTGGCAGGGAGATGCATTCAGGGCAAATGGAGCCCAAACCAAATGCATCTGCATAGCAACCAGAAAGAAATGCTAGCTGTTTAGAACGCTCTGACAGCCATCAAGGACTTACTTCATCCAGGACAACTACTGATAAAGATGGACAACACCACAGTTATGTGGTACATAAACAAGCAGGGGGGTACACATTCCTACCCCCTTTGCAGACTAGCCATGGCCTTGTGGAACACAGCCTTGACTTACCAAATACATCTTCAAGCTCAATTCCTGCCAGGAAAGCAAAATACTCTGGCAGACGATCTAAGCAGAAATCTTATGGGCCCGCTTGAATGGAAACTGGATCCACAAATCTTCAGCATGTTAACACAGAAACTGGGGAGCCCAGACATAGATCTATTTGCCTCTCCCCAGAATTATCAGTTGGACAAATTCTTCACAAGAACTCATCACAAAAAGCATGAAAGTGGATGCTCTATCCTTCAGCTGGAAAAACCTATCAGTCTATGGCTTTCCCCCTCTGCCTCTACTCTGCAACGTCTTTCTAAAAGTCAGACAGTAAAAAACAAAAATGATCCTAATTGCTCCGAACTGGCCTCGCCAGCACTGGTACCCACTTCTAAGGAATCTGTCACACCTTCCTCCATGGTACTCAAATACCTCATCTACTGTCTCAGCAGAACTATCAAATTCTGCACACTCCGCTCCAAACTCTGAATCTTGCAGTGTGGCTAATCAACTAATTATTCAAACCACACCTCTCAGTAAATTTGTGATAGGTTCATAGGTTCATAGGTTTATACTAGGCTATCTGCCCTAAGGCATTTATAAGCCTAGCCCAAATTTTTGTGGCTTACGCCACCCCTTATATGAAAAAATACTGTGCCCATTAGTTTGTTGTGCCTCTGTCCAGCAGTGACACAGAGATGATTCCCGGGGTAAACCTACGATCTCCCATCCACAGGTCTAGATTTCTCTTGAACAGAGTCAGCGAGGTGCTCTGCCTCACATGGACCGGGATTTTATTCCACAGCATAGGGAGTCTCTGAGTGATAAATCTATCCCTCCAGCACGTCCTATTTATATCCGTGCTAAGGTTTAAGTCGCTTGCTGTAGTGGTTTTGGTGGATTTGGATTTTTGAGGTGGAGCATGTCCATTAATTCCGGGTTGGACATGGCCTTGTATGTCAGGCACATGTCACCTCTGAGCAGACGGTATGCGACTGAATAGAGCTGGAGTTTATTCAATCTGGCAGCATATGACAGATTTTGGAGTCCCTTTATCCTTTTGGTGAGGAACTTTTGGGGTCTCTCCAATTGCTGCAGATGTCTGGTGAGATACATCCCGAATGGGGCATTGTACTCGATCATTGGTCTGATAAGTGAAGAGTACAGGGAACAATGACCTCACTAGATCTGGATGTGAATCCTTCATGATCAGGTGGGCAATGTAGAAGGTCTTTCTAACCACTTTAGCAATGTGAGTGTCAAAAGAAAGGCCACTGTCAACCTGGGTCCCCAGGTCCCTGATAACCTCTTCTGTGCTTAGTGGATTGCCACCTATATGGTAGCTTGGGGTTACCTTGTTTTTCCCGAAGGGTATGACTATACATTTTTGGCGTTTAACTTCAGGCCATGGCTCTGGCACCAGCTATCTGTTTCCGTGAGTCCCTTCTGAAGGATATCCGTGTCCGATGCACTTTCCACTATGGCGCCCAGTTTGCAGTCGTCTGCAAACTTTGTCAGCCAAAGTCCTTCCATGCTGGCCTGTACTTCTGAGAAGTAGATGCCAAACAATAGGGGGCCAAGGACCGAGCCCTGTGGGACACCACTTGTAACTGGCTTGGAGTCTGACACAGCGCCAGCAACTCTAACCCTGTGGGTTCTGTCCTTAAGCCAGTTTGCAACCCATCTTGTGACATATGGGTTTACATTTAAGCTGGTAAGTTTTTCTACAATACCCGAGTGGGGTATTGTGTCGAAAGCCTTTGCAAGGTCAAGGTAGGCTGTATGGACTGCCTTTCCCTCATCAATGGCCTTGGTGACTGTTTCAAAGAAGACGACCAAGTTCAAAAGGCATGATCTTCCCTTGACAAAGCCAAACTGGGTCGGGTCCAATGTCTGCAAGTCCCTATATCTTTGTTTATGAGCTCCATTATGATCCTCTCCATAGCTTTGCAGACTAGACTTGTTAAGCTTATGGGGCGTAATTACCAGGGTCCGTGAGGCGCCGCCTTTGTGGAGTGGGACCACAGTTGCCGTACGCCACTCCTTGGGCACGTATCCTGTGGTAAGGCTGAGATTAAACAGCTGCCTTATGTGCGGGGTTAATTCCTCATTTAGCTCGTGTAGCACACAGCCGGGGACACCATCCGGTCCCATTGATGCTGTGTTTTTAGCTTTAGTGTGCAGCTTTCACCTGCGCATTTGAGATGTCCGGGAGGCTACACTCGGCTGGGATAGTTATCTCTCCTTTAGGGGAGAGGGGTGAAGTTTGCACTGAACCTGTCTGCCAGTATGTTGGCAATGTCTGTGGGTTCAGTGATTTTTGTATCATTTTGGACTAATTCTGAGCATATCTGGGAGTTTCCACCCAGGTTCCTAACATAGCTGAAAAAGGCCTTATGATTGTCCTTTGAATCCATGGCAATTTTTCTCTCAAAATTGGCCTTAGTTGATTTTATGAGTGCTCGTATTTTTTACTAATAATGATCAGGGGTGACTTCCCTTTTATGGATTTTGTTCTATCATGTAATAGCTTTCTCCTCTTATTGTAAAGTTTGTTAATGGCTGGGGTCCACCAGACTGGACGTTTGCCCTTTGTGGAAAGAGTCTTGGTTTTATTTGGGATTGCCTGATCCATGCAGTCCTGGAGGTGTTCATAGAAGGCATTTGTAAGGGCTTCCGCAGCTTGGGTTGTGGTTTCCTCTGGCTCAGGGGCCTTGAAGGATACTACACCAGTCTTGAGTAGTGTGAAGTTTGCTTTAGAGAAGTTCTTCACTATGGTCTTTTTGTTTGGGGTGGGGGCGGGATGTGGATTTCCAGTGAGATTACTTTACCATCAGATCTCCCCAATGAGGGATATACTTCGCGTGTGGAGCATTTTGTCCCCATGTTTGTGACAATGAGATCTAGTATATTTTCTCCTCTCGTGGGAACAGTGACTAGCTGTTCCATGGCATTTGAATTTATGAACTCCACGAACCGTTGGGCTAGAAAGTTAGGGCTTGAGTAATGTTCCCAGTCTATATTCGGGTAGTTGAAGTCACCCAATATGATGGTGTTTGGAGATACATTTATACCCTCCAGTGTCTTCAGGAAGGCTGTGTGGGGTTCCTGAGTTTGAGAGGGTGGCCTGTAGCATGCTACAATTTGTAGAGCAGTTTTGTCTATGGTTAGTTGCACCTGGATGGTTTCGAAGCTTAGATGCGTTGCCACCAACCTGGAGGTGTGGGTATCCTTTATGAAAATGGATACACCCTCCTTTTGTGGTGTGGTCCGGGTTTTGGGGCGAACGCATGATATGAGGTAAAACCTAATAGTGCCGGGTGCTCTCAGGAGCCTTGAACCAGGTTTCAGTTACAGCACAGACATCGATGTTCTCCATACTGAGAAGGGCCTCGAGTGCGTGCATTTTGAGATTTAGACTTCTGGCATTGAGCAGCATTACCCTCAGTTTCTTCCCATTTTTGTTTTCTAGGGTGGTAGGTTTAGAATTTGAGCCTTCCCTAAAAAAGGCACTATGGGGGTGGCAAGAGCCTTAGCCAATATCCGAATCCCAGGTGTGACAGGTGCAAGCCGTCCCTTGAAGCAGCGTGGCTTGTCAAGCATGTCATCCCAGGCAGACAGACATTGGATCCCCTTTGAATGACACCAGACATTAAGCCAATTGTTAAAGCTGATCATCTTGTCTCTATATTGTGGCATCATTCTTGGTGAAGGAAGGATACTGCTCGGTTAGGGTCATACCTGCCTGGGCTACATAATCAGAGAGCTCCTCTATGTCTCTTTTCGTGTAGTCCAGGGAGGTGCGTCTCAGGTCGCTCACACCAGCATGGACAATGACTGTGTCATATTTGTACTTGCCGTGGAGTGACCCGAGTGCTTGTGTTATGTGGCGGATTCTAGCGCCCGATAGGCAGCTTACTGTGACCCTCTCCTTGTTCAGCCTGGTGAGTGGGACGTCAGTGTGTCTGACTATGGAGTCACCTATGACAAGTATGTTTGGTGTTGTATTTGGCCTTAAGGGCTGTGACTGCTTTGCACACTGCTTTTGTGGTTTATGTGTTGCTTTTGGGGTGTCTTGAGGTAGCAGTTGTTTGGGTGTCTGCTTTGGAGGCCTCTGCTGTTTAGGTAAATTTTTACTCAGAGCCTCCGAGTATGTCTTTGTGTGTTTATGTGTTTGATTCAGTGGAGTGGTAGCATTATGTGAGGCTGGTTTTGTGGTGTGTGTAGTTGTCTTCTCCTCCTGTCTGGTCTTGTCAGTCCTGAGTTGAGAGAGCTCAGCCTCCAGTTTGGCTAAATAGCTGCATCTCTCGCAAGTATTTGTGTTATGTGGGAGGAGGAGAGGGTTGTCTGTGTACATGAGGCAGTTATAACATTGCCTCAAGATTCCCAGATTCACCAGCTGGACCGGAGAGGAGATTGACAACTGACCTTTGGACATGCTAGAATAATATTGGGAAATCCTTAATTGAAAACAAGGGCCAGTGGGGAGTGAGGGTGTAGTGCTTTTAATTTTTAGTGCTGACTTATATAATTGCTTTAGTGAGCAAGTGCCAGGTAACTTGAGTGCAGTGTGTTACAAGTAACTAAATGCAAAAACGACAAACAGTAACTTTCTTAGTAAACAAGGAAATAAGTACAGTAAGCAATGCAGATATCACTAGTGATCCACAGAAGCGCTGAGAAGTTGCGTATTAGGTGGAATTAGCTTCCAGGGAAATAACAAGCAAACAAACAACAAGCATATAAACAAAGCTAGATTCAGCAGGCCTGGATCTAGTCTATGCTAGAGCAAACAAGGTGAACCAATTTCAGTACGATACAGTTCAAATATTCAGGCACTATAAACCTTTAACCAGAAATTCCCAGCTCAGAAGGGCAGAGTCCAGCCTCTTCTCCCACAAGAGTGCAGACCACGAACCTTCTTAATGTAAAATAACTGGCCTGAAGCCCAAGTGCCTAAACCAGAACTAATACACTTGGACACTGGGCTCTCAATCAGCAGTTCCCAACTTAGAAGGATGAAAGCTACCTGTCCTGCCACCACAGTGCTTGCGACAAACCTTCCTAATGTAAAACAACTGGTCTGAAGCCCAAGTGCTTAATCCAAAAGACTTGAATGATAGCTGCACTTTAATCAAGTTACAACCAAGCAGTAATAAATACCATTGAATATTTTAGAGAATGTCTGGATTAGTGCTCAAGTTACACAAACAAAGCTAGATCCAGCAGGCCCGAATCCAGTCTATGCCACAGCAAACAAGGCTGTCATTTTGGAAGCCAGAAGGCCTAGTACTAGAAAATCTGATGCTGATAAATGGAAGAGATTCTGTGCTTGGAACCGAGCACAAGGAATAGACACAGCAAAGCCTAATATTCCTCAGAATTTACAATACTTAACTGAGATGCTTGACAAGGGCCTATCTTTTTCTTCAATAAAAATCCATGCCTCTGCCATCTCGGCTCATTACAACACAGAGCCTACCCTCTTTTTTCATCCACTGCTTAAACAGTATCTTAGAGGGGCCAAAAATGTAAGGCCTCCCAGGAGAACAGCAACTCTTGCATGGGACCTCATTTTTGTGGTGGAAAAACTCACCCTGCCTCCTTTTGAACCAGCAGCAACTGCGGATATAAAATTTCTATCTTGGAAAATAGCTTTTCTCTTGGCAGTCACTTCAGCAAGAAGGGTTTCAGAACTACAGGCTCTCATGGCAGTGGAGCCTTTCATTATATTTTACCTGGACAGGGTGGCCATCAAGACCAATCCTTCTTGTATGCCTAAGGTGGTATCCAGTGTGGCTCTTAACCAGACCATTCACCTGCCAACATTTTACCCAAATCCGCAGAACAAGGGGGAGCGGATTCTGCATTCATTGGATGTACACAGACAACTAAGATTTTACTTAAACAGAACCAAATCCCTAAGAAAGTCTGAGCAACTACTGGTAGCATTTGCTGCAGGATTAGAGGGGAGGGCTATATCAAAGCAGACTATTTCTAAATGGATAAGCCACTGCATTAGTTTCTCCTATTTGCACCATGGTAAACCTTTGCCCAAGGGGATCAGATCACATTCCACCAGGTCCGCCTCTACTTCAGCAGCTTTTCTCAGAGGGGTACCAACCAAAGACATTCTAGAAGCTGCTACTTGGAGCTCTGTTCATACCTTCACAAAGCATTATCATTTACCTCTCTTCTCTAAATCCAGGGCAGGCTTTGCCACTGCAGTCCTGCAGGGCCTTATAGCCGCTCCTAATGCTGTTTAGTTCCATTCTGCCATCCATAGCTTTGGGATTCTACCTAAATGTAATGACTGCAACAGTGAAACACGAAGAACATAGTACAGTTGTGTACACTTACCATAAATGTAGATGTTCGAGTTTATTCACTGTTGCAGTCCAGGTTACCCACCCACCATCCCCCTTTCTATACCTTTTCTTTCCTTCATTATACTCCTAAGCCTTTGTGGTGTATTTGCTTTTAGTTGACGGTAAAGTTTGTTTCTAAAAGTGCATTTATATATATTTACAGTTTATTTATATATATTTTTTTCTTGCTCCCCATTTGGGGGGCACCTGACATCTGGGGCAAGAAAAACTGAATAAAATGGCGTTGGCTGCATGTTTTATACCCCTGACGACCTGACGTCATGGAAGAGGAGACAGCAACCTTCGCAGGACCCAAGACTTTGTTATTCAGGCCGACTGAGGGCAACCTGCCAGCAGATTACCCAAATGTAATGACTGCAACAGTGAATACACTCGAACATCTACATTTATGGTAAGTGTACACAAGCTGTAGTAATCTTCTTTGTACACCTCTGAGGTATGTGAGAAAAGTAAAAGAAACAATTACCACACTGTCCTCAGCCCAAACACAAGTTTTAATGACCTCATGTGCACACCTCTGAGATTTGACTGTGAGGAATAACACCCCAATCCTGCCGCCCCTCCCCCATATAACCTACAGCAGCTTTCTGTACACACACATCCGAACGGGGCTGGTTTTAGTTTGGGTGCATTTGAGAGCAGAGGCCATTATCAACTTTATTCTAACAGGTTCATATCACAGCCCTGCTCAGGTTAAAGAACATAATCAGAAAAAAATATATATTTTTTTTTTACCTAATTTTTCCTCAAACAACAGTGTTTGTGGGGTCCCCACACAGTCAAGGATGATTAAGAGAGCCCTCTGAATCCATTTATACAGTCTGGGGAGTAGGGATCCCCCAGAGTCTTAAGATTTGTGTCTGAATGTTCTGGGATACATTTTATGACTTACTTTTGAAATATAATTTCTTGTTAGCTACAGTTTTTACTGACTCTCAGAAGAATAATGTATGCATCCTGGCATTATTGCGTGTGTGCACAGATAAAATTCACTAACATTTTCACAAACACACCCACATTATATATTATTTCAGCAATACATTGTGCACACCAGATCAGTGACTACTGTTAAGCAGTCGTCAAAGAGCAGCAGGGATGGGTCGCTTTTATTTACCTCAGTGAGGAGTAATGCAAACCTGTCACTGTCCCAGATTTCACAGACCTTCCCTAATTTTGCATGTAATTTTATTGTCCTTTGTAACAAGTTTGATTTGCTTGCAAATCATTCGGGATTACAGACAGTCAATAAGTCCAGACATTAGAGTTTTGCACTTAATATCCAGAAAAAAAACATGTTGATACAAAATGTGTTATTCTATTATCTTTTTCATTGAATCAGAGTAATATTTAAAATGTGTTCCTGATTTTCAGCCTTTATTCTGCTATTATTTGTATTGAGCTGAATTCGTCTATGAAGAAGTTAAGAGTTACAGTATCTGGTATTCTGCAAGTATTTATAAAACTCCATAAAAGAGAAAAACATCCGTGAAGATCAGAAGTATTAGCTCTTCTTAAAATCCAAGGTATGCACGGACACTGGTCACACTGGGCAGCTGATCTCTCTAGTGCTTAACTTGCTTATGTTCATTATCAGTTTTATCCTAACAGAGTCATAGCACAGCCTGTTCAGGTTAAACAGAATAATCATGAAATTAATACATTTTCTCCTCATTTTCCCCAACCAGCAGCACCTTTTGTGGGGCCCTCACACAGTGAAAGATGATTAAGGGCACCCCCTTGCAGCCACATGTATTTGCAGGTACCTAAAGCGGGCTATGTTGTTAGTTTTAGTGTAGAGAATGTCCACCAGCAGGTTTTAACTAAGCCATGGACACTATGTTAGTGGTAAAATACTTAATGGAATTGTGAAAGCCCTTGCTTGATAAAACACTATTACTATAAGCAAAGATATTTTTGAATTTTAAAGGAGATATAAATAAGCATTATTACTCATTTGGTTTGTTAAGTATACAATACTGATTTTCTAGCTTTTGTTGCTTTGACAGACGTTACAAAATATCAAGGCAAAATAACTTGCTGTGGTTGGGGGCCTTCCAGGAACAGGGGGCCCCCAGCGACTGCAGGGTTCGCTGATGCCTATGCATGCAGTAATACATTTAAGCATTTCATTTTGGTAATAACCTCAAATATGTGCCTAAATTCTAATCATCTTGGAGTTCTTGAATGGTTTTGAAATTGTGCCAGTTCATGTGTGTTTGGGCAATATGTGCAGTGTAAAAGCCAGTAGAGTTACAGTTTTGTGGATTCTGACAGAGACAGATTGTGTGTACATGCGGCAGTACACAAAGTCTGGGCAGCTCAGTTTGAGATCTTACATACTGACATTGGCTACAGATTACGGTTCTTCTGTGCTAACTTTATTTTGTTTATATTTAGATGCTGATGTACAGCTTTGCTTATGGAAGAGCCTTCTAGAAGAAGAATTTGGTAATGGAGTTTTGCAGGTAAAATCTGAAGAGATACTTATTAAAACAAACTGCTTTGTGTTGTCTAGTGTGCACTTGTCTATCTGCACCAAGAGATGAATGAGTGCCTTTGTATTTGTCTAACAAATACAGAACCACAAACTGTAATTAAAGTACCTTTGACTCAAAAAAATAGCTTATTGAATTAAATTCTGAAATAAGTCACAACAGACACATTTGAGGACATATCAGAGCAATTAAACAAATTGGTCTCATTGCAAGTAATAACTTTTATAAAGGGAAAATGCCACTGAATATCTTTAATGCCGCACTGCATCATCAGCATTCTATAATTTTGGTCCTTGGCTAATACAGTGGCATTTAATATTGACAATGCCCTTTTTATCTGCGTGAAATGCATTGCTGCTGTTACTGCATGCCTTTATGATTATTTTCACTGCCTTTTGTAAGTGAAACCTATTAAATCAATGAGAAGAATTTTTTTCAGAAGTACATGAAGAATCACGACAGTATGTATAAATCTGTACTTGGTATCAACAGTAAACTCCATAGAGAGGACAAATAGAAACTGTCAAAGCTTTGTTCGCCTGTGATGCCCCCTGAAGCTGTAATGCTGTCCAAGTGAGATCATGCTTTTTTTCTCCCTCTGGTGCACTCAGGCTTTAATAATTAAAAGGGTTTGTTGGAATAGTGCTGATATGTTATTTGCATGTGTTTGCTTCGCGTATGGATCAGCAGGGACGGTGTACAGGCTTTCTGCCATGCCTTCATGCTGTTGCTTTTTGTAATCGTCTTCTGTAGCAGTTAGGTGAGTTTTCTTATGCATATGTATCTGAATTAAAAAGAGGGGTGCTTCTGAAGAGATAAGTAGTGAAGAATCTTGAAAAATATGCTTTACTTCATTTTCTTAAACAGAGCATATCAGAATTTGCAGATCTGTTAAGGTTAAGGGATCATATCTACCCTTTTTTAACTGATCAAGTAAATCTTGAGTTTTCAGTTATTGTTATGCTTAAAATATGAGCTATAAAGATGTGAACTGAAAAAACTTGCATTCTTTAAAACATTCTTATGGATTTTGGTGTGCAGTTTTGTTTTTATCATTATAATTTATGCATTAAGATGAACCGTGTTCTTTAGAGTTGTTTACAAATCTGCTTGCTTTATGGACACAAGGTACACATTTCTGCTGCTATACTTTTGTTGATTTAAACAAGACTTGCATTGGTATTCTTATGTGAATTACTTGTATTATGTTTAATATTTTCTTGCAATTTTTTTTAAAGTCAGTTTACTGAATTGGTAAAAAGCTTGCTCAGATTGCTTTTCACAACATGCCTACTGCCTATTCTCATAACATGACTGTTTCTTGTCTCCATGGCATTGTCGTGTTTATTATCAGTACATTTTTTTTTATTGACAACAGCATTTTTATAGTGTTCATGTTACGGGCATAGGTAAAGTAAGTAATGTGCTGTATTAGCATCAGTAATTCTGACACTGTGCAGAATAAGGGAAAGAACCAGATAAAAAGAAGGTAAAGAGTGATAGTGCATTTACTAGCACTTGTGTGTCGCTTGGACATGTGCAGTGTTGTGTCTTACCTAAGTCTGAGAATAGAGCTGGTTATCTTTTGGGGAGAGTTGCCACCCTCCTGCCTAACAGCCATCAAACTCTCTCTTTGTCAGTTGGACCATTCATTCCCCATATACAGGGGTGAGAACCAACCAAGAGGGGCTATCATTTAAACCGACACAAAAGTTTTTTTTTTTTTTTTATTCTTCATTTTTCAGCCTTAACCCCACTGCACATGCCCTGCAACATGCCCAGAGTTAGGCATGCAGTGGGAGTCTAAGAGGTTAAGTCACTGCCTTCAGTGAGTGACATAAGCCTCAAGAAAGCCCTGTCCCCCTTGAAACCAGAATTCCTTTGAAATCTCTGGTCTCCACCATGGATTTAAGTTCTGGAAAATGTGCCTTAGGCATACACTCCCAGACCATCTCCCTGAGAACAGGAGATCCTGCAGTACAGTGTCACTCCTGTCTTTCCCCAAACAAGTAAGTGTCTGAGCCACCAGTCAAACTCAAGTTACCTGGGCCATAGTTAGTTAGGGCTTTATCTCTTTATGCCAATTGAGTTGTCAGAGCTGGGTTATTACAGTAGGAGTAATGAAAGAAAAAAGCCAAGCATCCCAGGAAGTGACAGATGTTTAGCATATTAGGTACTGATGCTGTACCCTACCATTTAAGCAACTTGTTTACCAAGGATGTAGAACCCAGCAAGGTCTGCATATGTGGTCCTTCATATGCTGTGGTGATTCGCAGTGCGCATCTATAGCATGTAAGTAAAATTATAGGAAAAGGAGAAGGTGTGTATGAGCCTGCAGTGAGGGTCCTGATTTGGATCCCTGCCTCTTCCACCTCACCCTTCTTGTCATGTCACCCTTCTAGGCTTTTCTCACCCCAGCTGTCCCACCAATGAATGAATTACAGTTCGCTGTCATCTCAGGAACAAACTGAAAGCTGAAACCAGTGTAGAACATAAAGCATATTTTGTCTCAGTTTGATATTTCAGGGTTATTATTTTATTGACATTTCTATACATGTCTTTTTTTTCGTAGTGTTAAAGAGTTTTTTTAAGCTTTTAAGCATACCTTGCCATGTATACAGTTCGCTCCTCAAAACATTTTCATGGAGGTAGGTTACAGATATCAGTTTCTGCATTTGTTGCTACAGATTATTTCTTTTGTCTTCTCATATTTTATTTGATATGTGGTTAGTGGACACGATTTGTGTTGCACAGAAAATGAACCTGTTAGCATGACTTTGGTGTGCAGAATCATTGTGATAGTTCATGGCAATCCGCGTAGCATAACAGTCTTAGCTGTTTTTAAGAAACTCATCTCATAAAAAAAAAATGAGTAATTCTTAGGCTTCATGAAAAAAGAAACATTTAAAGGGATTTATAATGTAGAAGACAAAAGATTATTGGAACTTATTTTCTTGTAAAATTTAGTTTGCTTCTTTTATGGTGTGTCATTTGGCGTTTATGATGTGTCAGTCAGTGGAGTGGATTTAGTAGCTTTTTCTTTTGAGTTTGTACTTGTAAAATAGAACAAAAATGCTGTTTGTATAGTTTGCCATTCTTTGACTGCAACAGTGACTTTACAGACGTGTTTTTACGTAAAACATTTCTTGCAGTTATTTGTATTGTTTTCCATTTTCTTCATTTTATGCAGAATATTTTAGATGTAGTCAAAGATTGACAGCTGAATTTAAAGTTTGAAAAGTTCATGGCTGTTGGCAGCATACTGGTATAATTGTGAGTCTCTTACTAGGTATATCACGCTCAGTCTCCTTTGGTAATGCTGGAAGATCGGAAGGTTGCTGGTTTTGTTTTATTGTAAAACATGGGCAACATGAGCACAGTGCTGTACTTCTGAGATGCAGTCCTTATGCTAAGATTATATTTTTGACTATAATTTGCTTATTCTGTGTCAATATTCTGTAAAGGGGCTGTAATATTTAAAAGGCTGTACACAGTCAACAAAATGCAGTCAGCCAGTCATTTTTGTTATGTCGAAGGAAAAAAAAGGTTGTCACTGCTTTAGACATACATCTCTGACATGTCGGGTAGGTTTGTTTCAGAATATTTTTGATTAAATGATGAATGTGAACAGAATGAATGTGACACGACTTGAGTTTCTGTACTACTTTTGCTGGAATTTGAAGTGCAAACCATTAATGAGCAAGACTATGTGAAACAGTAACCCTTACATTACTTGTACTACAAAATGTAGCTTTTCTTTTCTAATCAGTACTTCATTCTGTTTAAGAAATAATATGCAGTTGCTTATTATTAGAGTATGACTTCATTAGGAATTTTTGACTTTACGTATAATGCTTAAAGCATTGTTTTTGGCTGCATTTAAAAAATTAAATGAGTTGAATATCAAGATGTTTGAAATTATAACTGTAATCACTGCTTTGTGTGAATAGTTTGATAGTCTGTGGGACATTTCCAGTTCTGTTATGTGGGAGTAGATGTTCTTAGTTTTAGAAACAGAAGCAAATGCCAAGATTTGTGTTGCGCTGAGGAGCAAACATATGTACATTTGTGAGATAATAAGAAGGCTGATTTAAATATAACTCTAGTGTATAGGGTGTTAACTTTGGTTTTCAAGGCCTAGTGCTTGAAGTTTCAGTATGCCTTTATTAAAACATGTGATGGTTCCAGTTTTGGAGCCTGAACTTAAAAAAAAAAAAAAAAAAAAAAAAAGTACAACTGTGCTGGGGTAGCTGGTTGTGTGGCCTTTGTGGTTCCTGCTTTACAGACATCGCCTGTCATATTTCATCACATCATGATCTGTGTTTAGTGTCTCAGCATGGGGATGTACATGATTGCCAGCAGGAAAGCCACTTTTTTATTTGTTGGTAATCAGATAAGGCCCAGTAGATCAAGTACTATAGAATTTTTTTTTGAACTAGGCATTATTGGGAATAATTTTCTGAGAGCTGTTGTACATATATGGTTAATATAAGGTCTGATGCTGTCAATCTCCACGTAATCCTTGACTGTGGGTTTGGTTCCAGATGTTGTCATTCTCCACATAATTCTTGACTGTGGGTTCGGTTCCGAGCCTTAGAACCAACTCGGCTGTTATTCAAGCTCGTGCCTTCCAAAAACTATCGAGCTAAGGTCTATCCACAATGCTCCTCACAAATCACCTCAGATCTGGTTTGCCACTTCATTGTGGCAGATGCTATCTCTTCTCTGAGCTCTCGAGTGACAGCAATAACTTTGTAAAACTGTAAGTTTGACTTTTTTGTCTTCTTAAATGTACTTTCCCTTTTCGTTTATTCTACCTGCTCCTCTATTATATAGCTTGTCTGGTGTGTCTGTGTGTGTGTGCGTTCTTAAGTGTTATTGTTGGTACTTCCTGCCTGCCTTTAATTAGTTTAGTTAAAAAAAAAATCCCTTTCTATAATTCTTATTCTCATTTCTGTGTGTGTGTTTTTGTGTGTGTGTGTGTGGGGGGGGGGGGGGGGTCTTTTCTTTTGTCATGGCACTCAAGCTTGTTAAAGGGACTTCTGGCTTCAAAAGGTGCCAAAAATGTGACAGGAAGCTTTCTACTAATTCAGACTGATATACTCTTTGTGTCTATTGTTTAGGAGTAGTAGATTTACAAGAGGACTGTCCAGTTTGCCAAAGTTTTAGCCACAGGGCTTTAGTTGACCATGGAAATAAACTTATTTTGAATGGTCTTCTTAAATCAGACTTTGAAGAGGCCTTACCTGGTTCCAAAACAGAGGCATGTTCACCTTCTTCTTCTTCTTCTTCAGGTAAGACAAAGAAAAGAAGTCAGTCGGTTCCAACACATTCTTCGGAACCTCCAAGTAAAATGGCCAAGGCTCCCACAGTTCTTAGAGTTTCCTCGGAACTTCGGTACCATTGGTAGACTACTTCAACACCAATGTTAGTTAGAGATTCTGCTTCTTTTTCTTCTTGCATGCCGACCAAAACCGTGGAACCAAAGGAGTTTTCATTTAAAACTTTACCACACACCAGATATTCACCTACAGTGGATCACTTTGTGGACTGTCCTCCCAGTCCTTTTCTGGAGAAATGCCCACCCAGATCTCCTTCAGTGTCTTTGGTCCAATCCACCAAGAGTCTAACCGAATCCGATATCATGAAACTGGTGGATCAGCTCCTTGTGGTGAGGAGATTGCCTCCTTCCACAGTTCCTAGCAATGTTAGCTCTGGAACCTTGCCTTCTTCCACTCCAGCCTTTATTCCTCCTTCGTCTCCAGTAGAGCTTTCGGAGTCCCCTGTTACCGACCTTCCCAGCTTTGACTTTTTTGGTGCCAGTTAGAGCTCCTTCAATGGCACCAATAACTACCCTGAGCTCTTCGGGTTTGTCGGATACAGAGACCTCCTGGGGTTGGGGCTTCTTTGCCGGTTCCAAGGGGCAGGGTTCAACTTTGATCCTTTTGGAGCCCTCCATGCCCCTTGGTGCTTCGGTATATGTAAGCTCGACTCTGGCTTCAGTTTCAGAGGTGGCCTTCTCAGTATAGGGTGGGACCACGGATCTGAAGGAGTCTATTTCAGTTCCAGGCTCCCATCCCTCTACGGGGAGGGGGCTGCCTTCCAGGCCATGGAGAAGGCATTGTTCATTGTGGACAAACAGTCCACGTTTCCACTATCGGCCCAAACATCCTGCCTTTCCCCCAACCGGAGCTTCCACCAGTCTTCTGTGGGACAGAGGGCACAGAAGACTCAGGACTCGCTGGAAGAGTCCTACACAGAAGATACTGATTTCAGTGAGGGGGAAGGTTTCTCTGAGTCACCTTCTGAAGATGTTTCCTTCGGGGGACATCCTGGAGATCCTTAAACAGAGGGCGGGCTGGACTTCCCTCCAGCCTTCTTCTGAGGAATCCATATACCTAGAGGAGTTTATTGCCCAACCCTCTACCTCTTGGATCTCTCTGTCTACTGATGATTCATTAAGTTGATTGCTGAGCTGGCCTGGAAATTACCCGACTATTGAGCTGATTCAGGCTAGACCAGACCGTATCCTTTCAGCCCCTCAGGATGAGCAACACTGAGCCAAGGGAATTCCTGTGAACACCATGGTGGGAGTGGCAGCCACTAGGAAGGAACTTGTTGACAAACCTCCCACTATTCATCCGCCTAACAGAGAGTCTAGGGCTATGGATAGGTTTGGAAAGCACCTGTATGCTTCATTGACCTTCACTCTCAGGTTCTTGAATTACATGACCCATTTTCACAGGCTTCAAAGAGATCTGATTAAAAAACTGTCAGATACTCTTGCAGCAGCAGTAGCTGAAGGAGTTTAAGACAAAGTGGCTTCTGAGCTCACCACCCTAGAATCCATTTCTAACTCGTCCATGAGGCTAATTGCACATGCAGCCAAAGGGACGACAAGGGCAGCGGGTTCAGGCATACCCTTCAGGAGACACACCTGGATCTGCTTATGTGATTTTGCAGAGCCATTTAAGTCTTCTTTCGTCAGTACTCCATTTGACGGAACATCCCTGTTTGGTCCCAAAGTTAATGACACTCTGGCCAGATGTGAGAACCTTTATGCCATGGGCTTTATGCCATGGGTGTACGCTTTTGCATTCCTCAACGGCCCTTTTCCAGGAACCAGAGGAGTGGGAGGCTATGGTTCAAGAAGTCCCAAGGGCCTTTCCAGGATGCACGTGGCAACAACTTTCTCCAAGGCAGAGGGGAGAGTAACAATGGAAGACGCCGCACAAGAGGCAGAAGTGGGCTGCAGAATCAGGGTTCCAGGGATTCTTTCCCTGGTAATTTCTATCAGCAGTCCTGAAAGGAGGCCTGATTGCCTTCCTCTGGAGGCAGTCGGGGGGGGGGGGGTGATTATCTCTGCATGAATCTGCCTGACTGAGGATAACAATGGACAATTGGGTGCAGAAGATTATAACCAGAGGTTACAATATCCCCTTTTTAAAAGACCCCAAAAGACTAAGAAGAACCCCCCATGTTCCACCCAGTCACAGGGATGCAGCAGTCTTAGAAATTCAGAAACTGCTCGACAAAAGAGTCATCCATTCAGTCCCACTAGACTAGAGAGGATGTGTGATTTACTCAAGATTCTTTTTAGTGCCAAAGAAAACAGGGGACTGGAGACCAATTTTGGATCTCAGTTGCACAAATCAGTTCAGCAAACCAAATTCCAGATAGTCTTGGTTCAGTCTATACTGCCATTCCTGGAATAGATGAATGTCTGTGCTCAATATATCTTCAGGATGCGTATTATCATGTAAAAGTGGACAAGTGTTCCAGAAGGTTTTTGCCCTTCTGGCTGGGAGCCAATCACTATCAGTTCAGGGCACTGCCCATTGGTCTCACCACAGTCCCCAGGGTGTTTACCAGATGCATGCCAGTAGTAGCAGCTCACCTCAGACTGTTAGGATTCCAAGTGTTTCCATATCTAGATGACTGACTCCTTACCGCTCCCACCAGGTGTCAACTTGTAAAGGCACAAGGTTATACTCTTCTCCTTTGTTCCGACTTAAAGAATCATTATAAACTATGAAAAATCCGGTTTAGAACCATCTCAACAGTTGGAATTCATTGGAGATATACTCGATACATCACCGGAATTGCATCTCTGCCCTTAGAAAGACTACAAAGGATAAGATCACAAGTGTGCCAGATCATTTGCAGCAAGAAAGTAACAGTGAGGCACCATGTAAAAACTCTGTGGTCAATGGCAGCCTCTATCAGTCTAGTCCCTCTGGCGAGATACCACATGTGAATTCTTCAATGGCTTCTGGCGTCTCAGTGGTCCTTTCTGAATCAGCCAGTGTCCCATCTGATTATGATCACCAATCGATGCAAGGAAAACCTGAATTGGTGTCTTCACTCCAACGAAATCTTGTCGGTCCGTTCCTTTGTCCTTCCTCAACCCCAAGCCATAGTGAGCATGGACGTGTCCCAGGCAGGTTGGGGGGCATTATCTAGGAAAAACAGTCCAAGGCACTTTGTCTCAGCTGAAGGACAATTTGCATATCAACGTTCTAGAGATGAGGGCAATGCTGTTAGTGTTGCAGGCATTTTAAGAAACCCTCCCCTTGGGAATAAATGTGATTCAAACAGACAGTATGTCAGTAGTCTGGTACATCAACATCCAAGGGGGAGCCAGATCTTACCCTCTTTGTTGAGAAGTGCTCAGAGTATGGCAGTGAGCAATGTCATCCAACAGCTTTCTAGTAGCAATGCACATTCCAGGCAGCTCCAACATTATTGCAGACAAATTGAGCAGAACAATCCTCATGCCCCATGAGTGGTTTCTCAATCCATTGGTGGCAGAAAAGATATTTAGCCACTGGGGCCAACCTTGCTGTGACCTGTTCGCATCCCCTCTGAACAACAAGTGCAGCAGTTACTTTGCCGTAATCCACCCCCCCCCCCCCCCCCGGAAGTAACCCAGAGATGCTCTCCTTCACAATTGGCCCCCCACCCTCGGTCTATTGTGTGCCCTTCTCCCAATCCCTCTAATATGCCAGTTTCTAAGGAAAGCCTGCAGGTCAAAGAACAGAATAATTCTCATCACCCATTCTGGCCTCAGCAGGTCTGGTTTCCCTTCCTGTGGCCTCATCCTCTTTAGAAACCCTGGATACTAGACCCAGCTCCATACCTGTTGTCCCACCCAGAGAGAATGGTTCATCCAAATCTTCAGCATCTCAAGCTCACTATGTGGCTTTTCCAGTGATGCCAGTCATTTTTCTCTCACCACCCCCCCAGTCCAATGCATCATTCTAGCCCCACCACATACATTCAGCAAGAAAATTGTACCTTAACAAGTGGCTAAAGTTTTCTAAGTGGTCGTTAGACCTTAATCTTGACCCATATTCTGCACGTGTTGATTGACTTTTGGAGTTTTTGACTTTACTCTTTGAAACAGGAGCACCAGCCTCTACTATTCGAATGCATCTTGCTGCGATCTCTAACTTTCATATTGGTTTAAGTGGTTCATCCCATGTATCCCATAAACTTTGTAAAGCCTTTTTGAAAGGAACCTTAATGCTCAGACCTCCATATAAAGAACCCTCCGTACCACTGGATTTAAGTCTGGTACTTCACTCAATTATTTGTTAACCTTTCGAACCTGCTGCCACTAGTCACTTGAAGTTTTTGTCATGGAAAACTTTATTCTTTATAGCTATCACTTCTGTCAGAAGAATTTCTGAAATTCAGGCCTTATCCTGCAAACCTCCCTATCTAATCTTTCATAAGAACAGGGTCTCCCTGCAAGCAAATCCCTCTTTCCTACCAAAAGGTTGTCTCCGAGTCAACTATCAGTCAGACTATGTGACTTCCAGTCTTTTTTCCCAACATCTCCAATAAAGAGGAGTACTGTCTGCACATACTAGATGTGTATAGACAATTACGTTTCTATCTTCACAGAACAAAGAAACTCAGAAAATCTGATTAGCTGTTTATTTCCTTTTCTTCAGTCACTTTAGGAAGCCCAATTTCTAAAGTTACTTTAGCTAAATGGTTACAGACTGTATCACCTTTGTCTGTAACAAAAAGAGAGTGCACCTACCAGGACCTGTAAAACCCCATTCAACCAGAACAATAGCTTCTGCAGTTTTTCATGCCAGAGCTTCTTTAGATGATATTTCTGCAGTGGTGACAAAGGCATCTCCTCATACATTTATTATGCATTACAGGCTGGATCTGGTCTCTAGGGGACATGTATCATTCAGCTTGATGGTGCTCAGGAATATTCTTCTGTAAGACCTCCCAAGATTCAGGTAGCTAGGGACTTTGTCCCACGGTCAAGGATTACATGAAGATTAACAACATCAGATAAAGTTATGTCTTACCATAATGTTCTATTTGTGTTGTCAGTCTTCACTAATCCTTGACCTTCCTCCCTCTCCTTCCCCCTGCCTTAGAACTTTTGGTGGATCAGATCTCTCCAAAGATTGGCTTAGTGATAGAGACACAGATATGGCCTCTGATCCTTTATTTATTGTCTGTCAGTATTGCTTGCAAACTCGATCTGAGGTGATTTGTGAGGAGCATTGTGGGTAGAGTTTAGCTCAAGAGTTTTTGGAAGGTGCGAGCTGGAATAACAGCTGAGTCGGTTCCGAGGCTTGGAACCAAGCCTACAGTCAAGGATGCACCCTGACCCCATTTAACTTCATCTGACTGTCTGGATGATAGGATCTTTCTTCCCTTTTGGCACCTTTTTACTGATGACGGGCAGCAGACATTAATGGAGGAAAGAAAGCCTGCTACTAGAAAGTCATATATTAGCAAATGGAAATGCTTTTCTAGTTGGTGCCAAAAACGTAACTGACAACTGTTTCAGGGTGAGTTGTTCTCTGGTTTTGCAGTATTTGTGTAAGTTACTATCCTTTGGCCTTTCTTTCTCCTCTATCACGGTTCATTTATCGGTCATTTGAACATGTTTGCCCAAGGATTCTCTTCTTAAAATGTGTTCTCATGTCAAAATGTTTTTGAAAGGGGTTTGGCATAAGAGGCCTCCAAGAAAATCAGTACCCCCTCTTAGGATCTTAATTTTGTGTTAGAGAATCTAACACTTGCTCCATTTGACCAGCTAATCTGTTCGACATGAGGTTCTTAACATTGAAAACTGATTTACTCATTGCTCTGACCTCTGCAAAAATAGTATCTGAATTGCATGCTCTTATTGCGAGTCAACTCCATCTCATTTTCCCAAAGAGTCAGGGTTTCTTTGAGAACTAGTCCTTTTATGCCTAAAGTGGTATCCGGGTTTACTTTAAGGCAGACTGTGACACTGGAGTGGGAAGTTCATTTGGAATACAAATGGATACACTCAATATTTCCAGATGCAGACCTCTCTGCATGAAGCACAGTTTTCCTTAAGAGCACACAGGTAACACACTCATCCCAGGTTCTGGGTTTCTGTCTCTGTCTCTCCCCAGGTCTCCAGTAAGGCTCCCCACTGACAGAGCTGCAGAGTTAAGTCCTCAGTCGAGTGTCTAAGCCAAGTCCTCCAGCACACACTCTGTGAAACCAGTGATGTTCTTCGTGTTTCACTGCTGCAGTCATTACATTTGGGTAATCTGCTGGCAGGTTGCCCTCAGTCGGCCTGAATTCCAAAGTCTTGGGTCCTGCGTCAGTTGCTGTCTTGTCTTCCATGTTGTCAAGTCATCAAGGGTATAAAACATGCAGCCGATGCCATTTTCTTTAGTCTTTCTTGCCGCGCGGTGCCCGAAGCAGAAGCATTTTGCAAGTGCTGGTCGGCCGACTACTGGAATATTTGAGTTTAAGTTTCAGAACCGAAATCTTCATTAAAGCTAAGTACCCCATTGGGGAAACTTTTTTCTTGCTTTTTACCGATGTCAGAAAAAAATAATAATTGTATTATTTGTGGGAAGCAAATACCTCATAAGGATTTCCATTTATACACTATTCCTTGCCTAGGCCCTGATCACAAGTGCCTGACTGTCGGTTTTGTGCTAGATTTAACCAACACACTATTAAGCGTCAGAATATTTTTGCATCAAAGTATTTTGGAAACAGATTTAACTACCCAGAAATGTCGTCGGATAGCAATCCGACTATCGGAGTACATAAAAAACGCAAAGAAAAGGACAGAGATAGGCAGTCGAGATCCAAAACCGACAACAAAGCTTTTCCTAAGCCAGTCGCTGGTTTGCCGGTACTCAGTGAGGCGCTTTCGCACAATCTTCGAGTCGCAGGCCTCTACCGACACCCATGTGGAGTCTGGCATGCTGCAAGATACTCAAGGTATTGGACCGACGGATGTATCTCCCTCGGATGGGTCCGGAGCCGCTGAGCAGGCACCGGCTTCTGAGGGTGTATTCAGACCAAAACATTTGTGTATCAAACCGACGACAGCTGCAAAACCAAAGACAAAAGCAACTTCTAAAACTAAAAAAATGACGCATGAGCCGTGTGCACAGGCCTCTATGCCTAAAAAACAGATGATCAAAATTGCTGAAGACCTTGTTACCTTGATCAGGGGTACCCATCCCCCTCCTGATAAGAGGCCTAGGCAAGACACTGATTATGAATCTTCAGATCAGGTTTCTATTTCTTCTGATTCCTCTTCTGATCAGGAATTATCTGTACCTCGTTATGAGGATTCTGATGCTATTCCATCTGCATCTTCTCCTGAGGATTATTCATTTGGAGAAACCTTGCATACTTTGAGGGAGCATTTTCACTGGGAGAGTCGAGACTTCTCAGAATCAAAAAAGAGGCTCAGGGATTTCCTTCTTCTCCCTCAGCACAAGCCTTTAGCCATTCCCCCTGTTTTAGACATTGTGGATGATGTGTTTTCAGAGTCGAGCTTAACCCCTGACTCCTTACCTCTGGCTTCCAGTAAGCCTGACAGATATTACAGAGTCCCCGATCCACATAAATTTTTATTTAGAAACCCTGCTGCTGATCCTGAAACTATTTCACAGGGTGCAAAGGGAGTTAAGGCCTCAACAGCAAAAAAACCCTACCCCCTCTGACAGAGATTCTAGGGCACTGGACAGATGGGGAAAAAAAGGTTTATACATCTGCAACCTTGGCAATCAGGGCCTTAAATTGTCAATTTCATATGCTTAAGTACTAACAATATGTTATAGGATTGCTGAAACAGAAAAATTATGTTGATTTCAGAATGTACAGAAAATAAAGAATTGCAGGAATTATTGCATGCAGCTGAACAAGTTGGAAAGCATACTTTGCAATGTAGTTTTGATTCTTTAGAGGCCTCCTGCAGGGCTGCTGTTACTGGATCTGTGATTAGAAGGCATGCCTAGTTAAAGGAACAAAATTTGCCTGATCATGTTAAAGCTAAATTGCTAGATACACCTTTACAGCATGATTCTCTGTTTGGTATTAAGGCAGAAGAGGTTTTAAAGAAAATGGAAGACAAAGCTAAATCTATGCAAACTGTTAAAGATTTCTTACAAGTGCAGCCACCAAGATTCAGTAGACACTGGCCTACAAAAAATTGGTCCTTTCCTGTGTCAGACAGAGCTCAAAGAGGCAAATCCAGATGCCCTAAGGGTTCCAGGTACCAGGCTCAAGACTCATGCAGGTCAAAGCAATGGGGAGCATCCACCTCCAAATCTGGAGGAGATCAGTTTACGCCTTTCCTCCTCTGCCTCGTCTACCCAAGGTCCTCCTAAAAGTCAGACAAGAGAAGCCAAAGATGATATTAATTGCCCCGGACTGGCCCCGCCAGTACTGGTACCCAATCCTAAGGAACTTGTCTCAATACCCAGCCTGGACCTTGCCTCAAAAACCAGAACTACTGTCCCAGCAAAACAATCGGATCCTGCACAATCAACTACAGACTCTGAACCTGGCTGCATGGCTAATCCTGTAATCATACAAACGACACCTCTCAATAAAGCTGTGATGGATGTCATTTTGGAAGCCAGAAGGCCTAGTACTAGAAAATCTTATGCTGACAAATGGAAGAGATTCTGTGCTTGGAATCAAGCACAAGGATCTGATACAGCAGAACCACATATTCCTCAGATATTACAATACTTAACTGAGATGCTTGACAAATACCTATCTTTCTCATCAATCAAAATCCACGCCTCTGCCATTTCGGCTCATTACAATACAGAGCCACCAATCTTTTCCCATCCTTTACTAAAGCAGTATCTTAGAGGAGCCAAAAATGTAAGGCCTCCTAGAAGATCACCATTACCTGCATGGGACCTCAAGTATGTGTTGGAAAAGCTCACCCTTCCTCCATTTGAACCAGCTGCTACCGCTGATATAAAGTTCTTATCATGGAAGACAGCTCTGCTACTAGCAATTACTTCAGCAAGAAGAGTTTCAGAGCTACATGCCCTCATGGCTGTAGAGCCTTTTATCATATTTTACCCAGACAGGGTGTCTCTGAGGACAAATCCTACTTTTATGCTTAAGGTCGTTTCCAGTGTGGCTCTTAACCAAACAATTCATCTGCCAACTTTTTATCCGAATCCGCAGAACAAAGGGGAGAGAATTCTGCATTCCCTGGATGTACACAGACAGCTAAGATTCTACTTCAGCAGGACTAAAGCTCTAAGAAAAACTGAGCAATTACTAGTGTCATATGCTGCAGGATCAGAAGGAAAGGCTATTTCAAAGCAGACAGTTTCAAAGTGGATAAGCCATTGCTTCCGTTTCTGCTACTTACACCATGGCAGACCTGTGCCCAAGGGCATTAGGTCTCACTCCACCAGAGCTGCAGCTACTTCAGCAGCCTTTCTCAGAGGAGTACCAACCAAGGACATTCTAGAGGCTGCTGCTTGGAGTTCTGTTCACACCTTTACAAAGCATTACCATTTGCCTCTCTACTCTAAGTCCAGGACAGGCTTTACCACTGCAGTGCTGCAGGGCCTTATAGTCTCACCTAATGCTGTTTGGCTCCAGCCTCCCAACCATAGCTTTGGGATTCTACCCAAATGTAATGACTGCAACAGTGAAACACGAAGAACGTAGTACAGATGTCCTTCAAGGATGCATCTGCAGTCATCACATATGGGTTGTCCTGCCTCAGGCAGCCCTTCAGTCGGCCAGATTCCAAAGTCTGGGTCCGGCGTCGGCTGATGTCACCCATTCCCCGACGTCAGAGCGCTTGGGGTATAAAAGCGTCAGCCGACGCCATCTTCCTCAGTCTTTCTTGCCGCGTGGTGCCCGAAGCAGAAGCAGTTCGCAAGTGCCGGTCGGCCAGCTCCTGTAATTCAGCTAACCGAAGACTTCAAAAGCTAAGTACCCTGTTGGGAACTCTTTCTTGCCTCAGCCGATGTCAGATAAAGTTAATAATTGTTTAACTTGTGGGAAACAAATACCTCATAAGGATTTCCACTCTTACTGCCTCCCCTGCTTAGGCCCAGACCACGACGTCTCGGCCTGTTCAGCCTGTGCTTCCTTCAACCGACGCACTCTTAGATGTCGGTCGGAGTTCGCAGAGGAGTTTTTTGGGGCTAGTTTCTCTTATAAAATGCCGTCGGAGACCCCGACTTCACATTTAACTAAGAAACGGAAAGACAAGGACCGACACACTCGGCCCGCGGTTTCGGCTGAAACCGCGGCTAGGCCTACCGCGAGTGTCTCGGTCTCGGCTGATACAGAGTCCTTGGAACTTCCGAACCCTGAAACAGTACAACCGACAGCCTCGGCCCCAGAGGCTCCCGCCGAGTCGGTTTTGGAATTGCCTTCAGAGACTGGTGTTTTGGAAGCTTCCGACACCATACCACTAGACAAAGCTACACCAGCACGTGGTGCAGCCAGGCCTCCTGCATCCATGTCCATTAAGGCCTTCACCAGGGCTAAAGCTGTTAAGCACACTTGTAGTAAGGGTTATGTGAAAACTGCATGCGTGCAAAGAAATAAGCTAAAACCAAGGAGGAGATAGATGTTACCTTGATGTATGCACCAACTTATCTTGTGTCTGACTTTTTTACCATCGTTTCCGCGCCTCGCTTTGTGCACGATACCCATGTGGGTGGGTCTTGGATCACCCGCAGAATCATGTATGCAAACTCACCACCTAGCCGAGAAAGGAGGTATTTGCAAGTAAACTGCATTGAGTTGTTTTTGTGAAGGAAGAGAAAGCCACCAAAGAATGCTACACAGGTACTTTGGTCCAGGCACACAGGCCTATTGGGGGACTGACCTCCTGACCAGGAGTGCATAGATGTTACCTTGATGTAGGCACCAACTTATCTTGTGTGACAACACTAAAGCCATGACTCCCAGGGTTATTCCTCAGGGACCCTCTTCTAGTTCCCAGATACTAACCTTGGCAGAGGACCTTATCTCTTTAATCAGGGGCTCTCAGCCCCATCCTGACAGGGGCTCCCAACCTCCTCTAGACAAAAGACCCAGGGTAGATCCCCCTGATCCCCTCTCCTCAGAGGAGGCCTCGGATGGCTCGGATCACTCCGACTACCAGGAGGAGGCTTTTTCAGCCTACGAGGATTTGGATGCAGAGGAATCTATCCCCTCAGCCTCCCCTCCTGAAGAGCTTTCCTTTGGGGAGACCCTTCACTCTATGAGAGAGCATTTCAAATGGCAGGGCCAGGAATATTCTGATTCCAGAAAAAGACTAAGAACTTTTCTTCATTTACCTCAGCATAGACCTTTGGCTATCCCTCCTGTTTTAAATGTCATTGATGATGCGTACTCTGACTCCAGTATGACCCCTGACACTCTGCCTCTGGCTCCTGTTAAACCTGATAGGTATTACAGGGTCCCGGACTCTTTACAAGGCCCACTCTGCTGATCCTGAAACTATTTCCCAGGGCCCTAAAGGGGTTGCAGCTGTTACTACTAAGAACCCACTCCCCTCTGCAAAGGAGTCCAGGGCTTTAGAGAGATGGGGTAAAAAAGTGTATACTTCTGCCACTCTTTCCATGAGGGCATTAAATTGTCAATTTCATATGATGCAGTACCAAGAGTATTTGTTAGAAGAAATGCATAAGAAACTGTCTTCTACTGAACCCCTTGATCGCAAATCCCTTCAGGATCTGGCGCATAATTCCCAGCAGGTTAGCAACTATTTCTTGCAGTGTGGTTATGATGCATTGGAAGCTTCATGTAGGTCAGCAATGACAGGTGTAGTCATACATAGGCATGCTTGGCTGAAGGAACAATCTCTGCCAGACCATGTTAAAGCTAAGCTTTTGGATGCTCCACTGGAAAAGCAAAAGTTATTTGGTTCCACTGCTCAAGAGGTCCTAAAGAAATTTGAGGAAAAGGCAAAATCTGTACAAACAGTTAAAAGATTTTCTTCAAGTGCAACCACCAAGATTCAGCAGAAATTGGCCTTCCAAGAATTGGTCCTTTCCGGACACAGAAAGATTTCAGAGAGGAAGGAACAGGCATGCCAGAGGTAGAGGGCAAGCTAGGGGCTCCTACAGAGGCCGTCAATGGCAACCTCCAAACCAGACAGGTAGTGCAGGACCTGCAACTGCTGCACAAGGACAAACTCAATGACTTTACTTTGACTCCGCCAACCAGGGCTCAAAAGAAGCACCTTTGGGCGGAAAGCTTTCTTTATTCTCAAAAAATTGGCACAGCATTACAAAAGACAAATGGACAGTGCAAATAATAGACAACGGATACAGGTTCCATTTCCACACATTGCCAAAAAGAAAAGGCATGCCCGGTCTACCACCAAATCAAAGGGCAGAGGCTTTGAAACAAATCTCAAGCTTACTACAAATGAAAGCTATAGAAAAAGTTCCTCTTTCAGAACAAGGCCAAGGATTTTACTCCAGACTATTCCTTGTTCCAAGAAAAGAAAATCAGTGGAGACCAATTCTCGACTTGTCCGCACTGAACACTTATCTCATTGTGCCAAAATTCAAAATGCTGACTCTACAGCAACTCCTTCCCATGCTGGGCAAGGGGTCTTGGCTGGTGACTCTAGACCTCAAGGAGGCATACCTGCATGTCCCTATCAGACAAAGTTGCAGAAGACACCTCAGATTTCTTGCAGGGTCAGAACATTATCAATTCTTAGCATTGCCCTTTGGCTTATCTACTGTGCCCAGAGTATTCACGAAATGCCTGGCATCAGTAATAGCACACTGCAGACTTCAGGGGATTCAAATATACCCATATCTGGACGACTGCCTTATACAAGCGGACAGCCAACAAACTTTGGTAAAGGACTTAAATTATGCCATCAATCTTCTGCAGGCCTTGGGATATACAGCCAACATGCACAAATCAAGACTTGTTCCATCCCAAAGAATAACCTTTTTGGGTGCGGATCTAGATACAACCACCCAAATGGCTTATCTCACAGAAGAAAAACAAAGACAACTACCGGATTACTTCAAGAA
The DNA here is from genome assembly GCF_019279795.1 of Protopterus annectens. Taxonomy (NCBI): domain Eukaryota; kingdom Metazoa; phylum Chordata; order Ceratodontiformes; family Protopteridae; genus Protopterus; species Protopterus annectens. The sequence continues at coordinate 1,788,758,998 of NC_056741.1, read as the reverse complement.
TCTGACAAGACAAACCCAGCTGACTGCAAGGAAAATCCTGCAGGCCCTGGGTTACATGGCATCCTGTATTCTTTTGATCCCACAAGCAAGGCTACATATGAGGAAGCTACAGTGGTACCTAAGGAGTTTATGGACTCAGCACAGTCACAGTTTAGAAGCTTTAATCCCACTCATTCCATGCCTTCAAAAGGAATTTCTGTGGTGGGCTCAGGCCAGCCAGTCCAACAGGGGGTTGCCCTTCACAAAGCCAAAAACCTCCCAAACTATTACAACAGATGCTTCAGACCTAGGTTGGGGAGCACACATGGAGTGCAGAGGTATTCAAGGACAGTGGTCACAGAAGGAGCTACGCATGCATATAAATCAAAAAGAAATGCTAGCAGTAATACATGCAATCGAGGCCTTCAAACTCTTTCTACATCAAGGCTACCTACTAATAAGGACAGACAACACCACAGTAATGTGGTACATAAACAAGCAAGGAGGTACCCATTCCTACCCTCTTTGCAGACTGGCAATGAATCTATGGGATCTTTCCTTGAAACTCAATATACAGCTGCAAGCTCAGTTTGTGCCAGGGAAAGACAATACACTGGCGGACAGCTTAAGCAGAAATATCATCGATGCGCACGAATGGATGTTGCACCCAGACATTTTCTTACAGATAACACAATCTTGGGGGAGGCCGGACATAGATCTATTTGCATCCCCCCACAATCATCAACTGAAGAAATTCTGCTCAAGGACATACCACCCACAAGCGTGGAAAGTGGACGCTCTCTCTTTCAGCTGGAGAAATCTAACAGTGTATGCATTTCCACCAATTCCATTAATGACCAAGGTGTTACTGAAGATCAGGACAGGGCAGCCAAAAGTAATTCTGATAGCTCCGGACTGGCCAAGACAGCACTGGTACCCACTGCTAAGGAGCATGTCACATACGAAACCATGGCCTCTTCCTCTATGGCCATTTCTTCTGACACAGCACAGATGCAAAACTCTACATTCCAACCTGAGAACCTTGCAACTGACAGCCTGGAGAATACCTTGACTCCTCCTCAGGATAAGCTATCCCAGAGAGTGAAGGACATTATTATGGAAGCTCGCCGCCCTTCCACAAGAAAGGCATATTCAGCAAAATGGAAGAGATTTCTCATTTGGAACACCACAAAGGGCCTGGATATGACAGTGGTGAACATGGCACATATCCTGGAATATTTGGCAGAAATGTTCCACAATGATCTGTCTTACACTTCTATTAAAATTCATGCTTCAGCAGTATCAGCAGAGTACAATACTGATCCACCTGTCTTCTCACATCCTCTCCTAAGACAGTTTCTAAGAGGAATCAAAAACATCAAACCTCCTCGGAAACCACCTCTACCTGCTTGGGACCTTAACTTCATGTTGGAAAAGCTAACGCTGCCTCCCTTTGAACCAGCAGCATCTGCAGATCTACAGTACCTTTCATGGAAGACTGCCTTCCTTCTGGCCATAACCTCAGCAAGAAGAGTTTCAGAGTTGCAGGCCCTGATGGCAGTACAGCCATTTATTATTTTTCATCAGGACAGAGTTTCACTGAGAACTAATTCTACATTTATGCCAAAGGTGGTATCCAGGGTTTCATTAAACCAAGTCATTCACTTGCCTACCTTCTTCCCAAATCCACAAAACAAAGGGGAGAAACTTCTGCACACCCTGGACATTCACAGACAGTTGCGCTACTACTTGGACAGAACTAAAGGTTTCAGAAAAGCTGACCAGCTGTTGGTAGCATATGCTCCTGGTACTCAAGGAAAAGCAATTTCCAAACAGACAATTTCAAAATGGATAGGAAATTGCATCCGCATTTGTTACTCCTTTCATGGAAAGACTGTACCAACTAACATTAGACCTCATTCCACGAGAGCCACAGCCACCTCCACAGCCTTCTTAAGAGGGGTGGCTACCAAGGACATTTTAGAAGCTGCCACAGGGAGCTCCGTGCATACATTTGCCAAGCATTACAATTTACCTTTATATTCCAGATCCAGAGCAGGCTTTGCTACGGCTGTCCTGCAGGGTATCTTAGCTACACCATCCTTTTCTTAGTTCCTCCACCCCCAGATTGGCTATGGTATTCTACCCATATGTGATGACTGCAGATGCATCCTTGAAGGACATAGTACAGTTTTGTACCTACCATAAATATAGATGTCCGATAGGTATGCATCTGCAGTCAGGTTTACCCTCCCTCCTTCCCCTCTGTGATATTCTTGGGTACTTACCCCTCTAATAGCTAGCTGGGGGAATCTATTGTGGTGTATTTGTTTTTATATATATATATATATATATATATATATATATATATATATATATATATATATATATATATATATATATATATATATATATATATATATATTATTGTGCATGTTTGGATTTTTATTGCATTTCTCCAAATTTAGCCTTCCTTAGAGGGCACCTGGCATCTGGGGCAAGAAAAACTGAGGAAGATGGCGTCGGCTGACGCTTTTATACCCCAGGCGCTCTGACGTCGGGGAATGGGTGACATCAGCCGACGCTGGACCCAGACTTTGGAATCCGGCCGACCGAAGGGCTGCCTGAGACAGGACAACCCATATGTGATGACTGCAGATGCATACCTATCGGACATCTACATTTATGGTAGGTACAAAACTGTACTTTGTGTACACTTACCATAAATGTAGATGTTTGAATGTATTCATCGTTGCAGTCCAGGTTACCCTCCCGCCATCCCCCTGTCATTCTACAGTTTATCTTTCCTTTTCTATCTTCTACAACCTAAGTGGTGTATTTGCTTGCAGATGAAGGTAAAGTTTATATTGATGCATGTATATATATAAATATATATAACATTGCTACCTTTTTGGGGTCACCTGACATCAGGGGCAAGAAAAACTAAAGAAAATGGCTTTGGCTGCATGTTTTATACCCCTGACGACCTGAAGTCATGGAAGAGAAGACAGCAACCGACATAGGACCCAAGACTTTGGAATTCAGGCTGACTGAGGGCAACCTGCCAGCAGATTACCCAAATGTAATGACTGCAACAGTGAATACACTCAAACATCTATATTTATGGTAAGTGTACACAACTGTACTTTTCGTGTCCCTGTCTCAGGTAGCTGACACACACACTCTTTTAGATTTAATTTTCACACACACACACACACACACACACACACACACACACACACACACACCTGAGAAAAGCTGGCAAAGATTACCAGCTCTACCAGCTTTGCCCAGACTATAAGGTAGATTCACTGCCACCAGTCAGTTATTATAAGGCTCTTAAAGTGGTATCCAGTTATACTGAGTGAAATTAATATTAATATAAATGGTAATTTTGACCAAACAGCCAGCTTTTAGGAGTGGCCACAGTTATCACCAAATAAATATATGCAAATACTCTCAAAGCTTAAATATTTTCTAAAAAGGACCAGCCACAATGAAAAGTTGAAATATATGAAATATATATAAGAATATGAATAGAGCAAGGCAGAATGATGTGGGTGAGCTGTCCTTGTTGTCAGATCCAAGACAGAATACAGAACACTGACAGCAATCTCCTACTAATATCTAAATATTACATATGGCTTACAAATTGACATTAAACACAACAGGTCATCTGACTCCTGTTTCTCAGACTGTCCCCATCACTAGAAGCTGCCAGGATTTTAGCCCCACATGTCAATAATACACACACAAGAGCATTGCTCAAGTCTGGTACAGCTGCTGGTAGTCATAAAACCATAAAACACTTCCCTTCTACCTACAGGAGCTAATAAACCATACTTCTTACAGATATTGCGTCTCTGGCTTCATTCAAAACTATGAGATAACATCATTATGGCCTAGGCCCATTAGTTTCATTTTCATACTATTTTTGAAGTTTGAAATTAACCTCTTGTTGTCCATTATCCTCTGTTAAAACATATACATTTGAACAGTTAAAATAATGCATGTACATTTTTTTTTCCAGCAGGGCACACTTGATACATTTTAACACAAGCAGCTTTACAAATGCATCAGAAGCAGCTGTACAAATCAGTTTGCTATACAAATGATATATAATTATTTACAAAATTCCAGCTAGCTGTGCTGATATATGTTACACATTCACTGCCCCACATCTCTTGGCAGTACCTCCTATCGTCGCACTATCCATCTTCCCATTTTCTTTCTTGAAGATAAACATGGGGGAGAAAGGATACTCCATACCATGAATGCCCACAGACAACTTTGGTGCCGTCTTGGCAGAACTAAATGTTTCATATCTTCAGAGCAGTTGTTCATTTCTTGTGAAGGTAAGAAGAAAGGGACAACCTTTGTCAAAACAAGCTATCTTCAAATGGTTGTCTCAGGCTATTACCCTTTGTTATACTCACCACAATAAAACTATTCCAGGCAGAGACGATGTTCTGTCTACCAGGGTTTTGGTTCCATCTATGGCTTCTTGGAAAGGGTGGAATTCTAGAAGTGTTCTAGAAGCAGCAAATTGGTCCTGTATACCATGTTTACAAGGCATTGCAAGTTTTTTTTCTTTTCCTAGGTCTGTATCAGGCTTTGCTAGGACCATTCTTCAGGGGTTTCTGGACCCTTTCTCTTCCAGCTCCTAAATGTGGAAAGCTGTGGTAATTTACCCATATAGGTAAGGCAGTGATCAGTAAATATGATGAACTTAGTTGTGAACTCAGTTTGAATGATTACTGCTGTAGTAGCTGCTCCCTTCTTCCCCCATGTTCTTTGTTGTGTTATTTATTCCAAAATGTGAATATGTATTTTTATTATTCCTAGCATTATCCTTTCAGGGCTCAGCCTCCATTTCTGTGTTGGCATGAAACCTTAGAAGGGTTTGGTGCCCAAACTTGCCTTTAGACAGCTCAGCTGGAGCTGAGTAATCGTTTGTGACTGTGGAAGGTGCCAGAACCTTTAGAAGCTTGCCAGGATATAACTCATGTAGCTAAGGCAGCTGCAGCAGTGATCATTTGAACATCTACTGTTATGGTAAGATTACTTATACAACTTAACTTTCTCTTGTAAGAACAGTACATCAAATTTACATGCTAAGTGTTCACATCTGTAAAAATATTTCTTTTGACTATTTCAGAGAATTGCTCATTTTAGCACTCTTACCCCAATCCGTGCCATTTGTCACCTTTTGCTAGTGACATTTCTGTCTTACTCCTTCGTTCCTACTGGTCAACCCTGGTTCAAATTTTAGCAACTTACTACTTTTGGTGTACAAGTTTAAGGGGTAGAGTATTTCCCTTTGACCTTTTTATCTTTCCTACAGTTCATAAAACAATAGAAGGAAGAACCTTGTTTAGATATTTTCTACCTTGTTAAAATTATTTTACCTCCCTCTAGTTAGGATAAAATAGATAAACTGCTTGGGCTGTCCTTTAAGTGAGTCTCCAGGTTTAATTACTCTTTTCCTGTTCTCATTATTCACAGACTTCCCATGGTAAAACACATCCCACATACTAAATCCAACATGGTGGCCATAAGCAGGTGATCAGACATTTGCTTAATACCAAATTACTATCTGTTAAAAAACGTTTTTAGAAAATATTAAAAATTGGTCAACTGAAGTGTTTTAATGCTATAATAAGAAAACTGCATTGTATTAGTACTGTTGCAAGTATATTCCCTCCCAACGTTTCACTTGTATTTTTCTTTTTTTTTTCAAATTCCTCTTTATTGTTATATTTCATAATAAAAACAGGACTAACAACATACAGCATAATCAAACAAAAAGACACAATATGAGACAGAAAAAAAAAGACATATACATTGAAAACTATGTACACTTATACATTGCCCAGTTATATATAAAGAGAGTTAACAAATAACTTTGGTAAAAACATCTAGAAACATCTGATCAATTTAATATGTGATCAAAAAGTATTCTCCAAAACTCTTTAAGGAGTGGTTTATGGCCGGAGTTATGAAATAAGTACTTGTGTGCCTTGAGAATCTTAATAGCTAAAGATTTAAAGCCTTCCCAGGTCAGGGTGTGTCTATTTTTCCAATTCAGAGAAGTATAATATTTAATTAATGAGAAGATAGAAATCAGGACTCTATAATTCCGTTCGGATAGGCCTGGAGGTGGAATATGAAGGATAGTAAATTCCCAAGAAAGAGTAGATTTTTCATATCCAATTTTCTCCAGTAAGACTGTCAAAGCACACCATAGCTTATAGGAGCGTTTGCAACTCCAGAAAACATGTAGAATATCCTCATTTTGATCAGGGCAAAATTGACAGTTAGGGGGGTATTTGGAAGAAATTTTGTTAAGAATTTCAGAAGTAAGATAAGCATTGTTCATTATCATTAATTGTGTATATTTAAGTTTTTTAAAATGTATAAATCTAGAACTAATACTTATGGCCTTAGAAACCTGATTATGTTTAATAGAAGGGTTGTGTTTTAGCCAAAAATTGTAAAAAATGAGTCAATTTTGTGCTTTGATAGCCATAATAGCTTTGTACATATTTGAAATCATCTTTTTTAGAAAGAAACAGGTTCCACAATACTTTGCAGGTTGCGATATCCTTATCGGAGACCATGTCGTGCTCCAAATAGGTATGGGCAAGATCTCTAATTTGTCTTAATATAATTGTATATTTTTTGGGTAAATTCAAATTAGATTTTAGATCCGAAAGAGCCTGGTGTTTGAAAGGGAATAGATCAGAGATAACAAGGTTCTTGAGAAGAGGGTAATGATCCAGATTTAACATATGACCATTCAGTGTTAGATTAGGGTTGAGATGTAGCGGTTGCAAAGTATTAAAGGAATAAATCAGATTCAGGGAACTAAAGAGATTTTGAATAGACCTTATATTAAATTTAATACTTTTTAGTAATTTAAGTTTGCCAAAGCTTTTTTTGTTCAGGAAAGGGAGGGCAGCTGGGTTTATGTTCAGAGATTTAACATAATTATTATAGAGGCCAACCCAAATAGGTGACCATGAAGAGAGCGTCTTATTGTAAAGAAGCAATATTTATAATTCTACTTCCATTGATTATCTCATAATATGTTCTAAAGTCAGGTAGACCCAGGCCACCTTGTTCTTTAGGGTAGGTAAGTTTCAAATAACTAATCCTGACAAATTTGGGGGCCCAAATGAATTTTGAAATAAGAGATATAGTATTTTTAAAGAAATTGTTGTGTACTATACTTGTTGCTGCATTGAATAAGTACAGTAATCTAGGAAGTATATTCATTTTAATGATTGCAGTTCTGGCCAGAAAAGGAAGCTTAAGTTTAGCCCATCTACCAAGGTCACCCTGGATTCCAGACCAGCATTTAGCTAAATTATCTTGGAATTGAGAAGTGTTACCCTGAGAGAAGTATATACCTAGATAGTGAAGTTGTTGTGTAATGTTTCTACCTGTATTAGCGAATATATTGGGAAAAGGTGAATATATATCTATCGGGAAAATTAATGATTTATTACTGTTGAGTTTGTAATTTGCAAAGTTAGAAAATGTGTTAATGGAGGATAAGATTTTGATCAGGTCAGAATTGTCACTTGTATTTTTCTGTAATTCTTATTTCTTCCACTTTAGTAGTCTGTTTTATTACTTACACTGCTACAGTCCACAAAGTCTGCTTTGTCCCTCTGCCATTAATCATTATTTATGACCACTGTGTGAATTTAGGCTGGCATTCTCACACAAGTCAGAGAAATGTGAGCTTGCTGGTTACTTTCTGCATTTCTCTGTGTCTCTACTCCATCCTACTTAGAAACATCAGAAACTACTTAGTGGGGAATCTCTTGTATTTTTTTGTTTTGTTTTGTTTTTCTAATTACTTGTCTATTTCTTCTGCCTGCTTTTCAGCTATAGTCTGCAATCTAGTCTGTTGAGTAGCTTGCATGTAATTCTCCATATACACAAAGGCTTGCTCGTGGTTTAAAATGTCTTGACTCCAGAGGGGAAAGAAAATCTTCAAAGCAGGTGAGTACAGAAGTTTAAAACTCACCTTGGCTTTCCTGCATTGCCTGAAGACTGGAACAAATTTGTTTCTTCTCGCTTTCTTGACTGATTCAAAATTGTTATTTACACAGATTCTTGTCAAACCCACTTGCAGGGTTTTGCCTTTCTTCCATATCTTTAACAGAATTTGTTTTGGGTGTTTTTTCTGTCATTTAATCAGCATAGGCCTTGACACTCTGTTTTTCCCTTACAGTGGTATATAGACTGTATGTATTCTGTCAAGTAATAGCTCAGTCTCAGGCAACTCTGTCCATTTGTTTAATTGCCTTTCCATGAGCAATGCAGTCTTTTTCTTCCTGCCCTTCAAGTTCATTCATAAATTTAAGCTTTTCCCTTCTGACATTGTACTATGTCTGACATTTTTCCATTCATTTCTTTTTTGTGTTGCATCCACTTCTATTAGTTTCTCCTGGTAAGTTTGTTGAAACTTCTGCAGTTCAGTAATATCCACATTGTGTCAGGGCTTCCCTTCTTGAGTTTATTTGATTTCATACAGTCTGCCATTGTCTCACTTAGTTTCTTTATTTCATCTACATTTTACCTCCTTTCTCATTCTTTGTGGACATTTCTTTTATCTCTGACTTCACCAGTTCTTCTGGCTAATGCTGCAGCAGACCACGTACATGGAGAGGGTTTTTTTCTCAGTATCTTTGTTTTCATTCAATTCACTGTTAAATTTCTTCTTCCCTTTTGCTGGCATCAAGACTTGATTCCCTTTTAGAGATTGTTTTTTCATTTTTTTTGCACAGTTTGGCAGTGTAGTTGCTCATTGTCTGGTTGACTACATAGGAGAGCTGAGATATTAAGTTTTAAGACAGTGCCCTGCAGAAGTCCATCCTTCACCTGTGTTTGATCCTACATCTCTGTTAATTTGTTAGGTATACTTATAGGTTTGCTTGACAGGTCTTTTATGTAGTGAACCTTTATGTACATCAAGGCTTTAGGTTGCATCTTTGCAGTAATTTCCATGATCAGTAGACTTGCCGACTTGGGACTCACGGTTTACTCCTACTGATTTGAAATAACCATTGTGAACAAGAGGCAGTGTTTGGTCTTCTGCAGTCCTTGTACCCATCAGTTCTGAGGAAGAAGAGGAGGAAATGGATTATAAGTTGCAGATAACCTTCCCAATCCTATCACAAAGATAACAAGGACACCCTGACCTTTGAATCACCACCATAGGATCTCTCCTTTGGGGATACTCTCTTGTTAAAGAGAGAGCATTTCTGATGGCAGATACAGAAAGCAAGTTTGGGCATGCATTTCCCCAGAAAATAGCTACGGACCTCATAAGACTCAACTCACCTAGACCTCCTCTTCCTCCAGTCCAGAAAGCTGTCCTTTCTGGATATTTTGACACAAACGAGGCTCTCAACCCCTTGTCCCCAAGAACCTTGACCATTTTTATAGGGTACAGAAGGGTTCTCATAAGTCTCTTTGCAAGGCTTCTTCGGCAGATCCAGATACAGTGTCCTTAGAATCTGCTGGAAAAGCTATATTGGCTTCAGGGTGTAGCACTCTTCTCCAGTGGAGAGCAGACTATTGAGACTTGTTTGGAAATAAGGTTTATGCTTCTTTAACCTGTCAAGTCCAGTCGAGATTTTAAAATACCAAGCATATGTCCTCAATCAACTCATTAACAGTTGATGGGGAGTGCAGGATGAAAGCCAAGCTTAGACTTCATTACATGTGTAAGCCCAACCCTCACTGGGCCAGTGATCAAGGAGCCTGAATCCTCACCACTGACACCTGTGGCGTACATTCACTTTCAGAAAAATAGATACACTCAGTATTTCCAGATGTAGACATCTCTGCATCAAGCACAAATTCTCTTAAGAGCACACAGGGCACACACTCAGCCCGGGGGTCTAGATTTCTGTGTCTGACTCCCTCTGTGTCCCCAATAAGGCTACCCACTGGTACGGCTGTAGAGTTAGGTCTTCAGCTGAGTGTCTAAGCCAAGTTCTCATGGACCCTCTCTGTAACACCAGTCGTTTGTGTCCCTGCTCCAAGTAGCTCACACACACACACACACACACACACACACACACACACACACACACACACACACACACACACACACACACGCCTGGGAAAGGCTGGCACAGATTTATCTGCTGTGACCCTTCTGACCAGAGTATAACGTAGTTATCACTGCCACCAGACACTCCACAATCCGCTACTCTAAGGCCCTTAACAAAGGCGTGTTCAATTATGCTGTGTAATATGAATACTTATACAAATGGTAGTAGTTGACCAAGACAGCTAGGCCTTCCGGAGTGGTCCACACAGTGTCACCAAATAAATATAAGCACTCTCAAAGGTCAAATACTTTCTAAAAGGACCAGCCACAATAAAAGTTTGAAATATGTTTAATAATAAATAATAAAAGAACATGAAAACATTGAATATATATTTACAGTAAACCACAGAGTCAAATCACAGGAAATATTGAAAATAACATTGATGGACAGACTGAGACAAATAAAGAAAAACAATATCTAAACTAAGCTTCACTGTACTGTCCTGACTGATTCTAGGAGAATTACTATTCCCCACTTACTTCATAGAAAAAGGCAGATGATGTGGTGAATGGTCCTTCTTGTTGTCAGGCCCAAGACAGAATACTCATTCTTCATAGATTACTCATTATAATATCTAAAACATAATTTCCAAGATGGCTGGCAGAATGTTCTCTTCTGATCACATGACTCTATGTTCTCACAATATCCCACTTTGAAGCTGAGACAGGAATTTAGCATAGACAGCTGCAATACACATCTAAATATTTATGGCAATGCCCTAGAGCCATGAAACAATTACATTACTTTCCCTCTACTTTATAGAGGCTATTAAACAATAGCCTCTCCCAGACCTTCTGACTTCAGTTCCATTCAGCACAGTTGGATGCTATTTTCGTGGTTTAAGTGTTCGTTTACATTTCCCTTATTTTTCTTAAAGTAAACTAGCTGGTTAACCGCTGCTTTTCCAGGGTCCTTTGCTAACATGTCTACATAGAGTCTCGCATGTATGTTTCTTCTCTGTCCAGCAGGACCCACTGTTGATACATTTTTCAACACTAGCAACTTTACAGTTATATTTTGATATTCAAGTGCCATACAGTTCTAATACATTTGTAAAATAAGCATCTGTACAAGTCAGTTTGGTATGCAAATGCCATACAGTCTTAATACATTTGTAACATAAGCATCAGTGCAAATCAGTTTGATATTCAAAGGATATCATTCTTTACAAAACTCCAGCTAGCTATGCTGGCACTAGTCTATATTATATCACCACAACATGCTCTGAATTGTGTGGGTGATTCTGTTGGGCTACTGCACTTTAGTCAGAATCTGAAGACATTCTTAACTGAGGACCCCGTGCATGTCTGAGGAAATGGAGGCACTGCTTCTCAGTGCATCCCTTCACAAGGATTTGCTCTTCAGACACCATGCTCATAATGTATTTGAAGAAATGACAGGAAGGGGAAGATCATGGACCCAGTGAAATGCATGATGTTATGTGGTCCAGTCCGGAGCTGAGCATCGGCTCAGACTCAGCCAACTTGATTTTTCTAGCACAAAGTCTCTAATTGGCTGGGCTAACCTGGTATCCCATGTTGCACTGCTCCATAGCCCCAGATCTCGTTTGCCGCTCGTGTAGCTAGGACGTGGTCTCGCTTGGCTGTGGCTAAGTACCTTTAAAACTTCTTTTTTTCTCTCAGAAAATTGTGGTTTTCCTCACAAAAGCTATTTTAATAGCTATTTTTGCTTGCTAGTTATCGTGTTTGTTGTGTGAGAGTGTTCTTTTGTATCCCTCTGTTCTGGTGGGCTAGGCCCGTTTAACTTAGAGGACGTAGTCTTCCCTGTTGTCTAGTTGTTGTCTAATATTCCTGTTCGGTGTTGAGAGTGTCTTTTTCTCCCTGGTGTAGTGACTGTGAGTAGATTCAAGAATTGTTTAAGTTAGAGATTCTTGTCTGCTGTTGTTGGCTGTAGTTTCCCCCCTTAGCCGTTTTTCTCAGGCATAGGGTCCTGTTGCTTTGTGTTTCATTTGGTGCACAAGTGCCTGTCAATATGTCTAAAGATCAGAAAGATCAAAAGGAACATAAACCTTCTGGGTTTAAGAAATGTTCCAAATGCAACTACAAGATGTCCATTACAGATGGACATTCCCTTTGTGTTTACTGCCTAGGGGCAATTCATCTACAAGAGTCCTGTAGCTTTTGTCACGCCTTCAGTCCGAGGGTGCTACAGGAAAGGAAAAACAAACTTATATTGAGGGGTCTTTTAAAGCCTTCCTTTGAGGAGTCCTTGGACTCTTCCTCTGGTTCTCAAGCTAAGTCCAAGGCTTCTAAGGCCAAGAAGAGATCTCCGGCTCCGTCTGTTTCTTCGGAGCCACCGGAGAAGACTGCCAAATTGGATTCTACCTCCTCGGCTCCTCTGTCCTCGGGGCCGCAGGAGGTATCTGTTGTGCTGGAATCGGCCTCGGCTCCAATTCTGTTAGAACCCATTCGGAGCCAGTCTCCCAGTGTTAGGCATGGATCTCCAGACAGGAGATCACAGTCACCTTCTCTTTCCTCCAAATCCTCCAGACTTTATAATTTGGATGTTGATAGGGTGGTTCAGAGGCTCCTGCAGTCGCCTGTGTTGGCAAAATTATTTTCGGCTTGTACTGATAGTTCCTCCTTCGAGCACCTCCTTGTCTTCAGAGCAGGAGTGTTCTGCTCCGAGTGATGTTCTTCTGCCGGCCCTGATACCTCCTAAGGGTTTATTGGTGCCGACGTCGGCTCCAACCATGTCGGCTTTGTCCTCTGGTTTCGGAACTCGGGTTTCCTCTGTCAGGCCCGAGGGGGATACTTCGGGACTTCTTTCGGTTCCGAGCCTTCCTCTCGGCGCATTGGCTCGGGGAACTCTGGCTCCGGTCGTGGCCTCGGAGGCCAGTCAGTCCTTGGATTCAGGGGGATCCGTCTTCGAGGCCATGAGGAGCGCACTGGCCAGATCTTCAGTTACATCACCCAGATCGGTCATTCCATCCCCCTCCACACTGGCTAGAGCCTCTGGTGTCCCCCTATCAGTAGACGTCGTGGCCCAAAGGTCTGGGGATACCCCCATGAGTGGTCCTCTACTTTCTGAGGGCCCCTCGGAGTCCGTGCCTGAGGAGCCCCCAAGAAAGAAGTTGTGCAAGAGGAAGCACATAGACTCCCAGGATGAGTCTCTCACTTCTGATACCGACCTCGAGGAATCAGAGGGGTCCCCCAAGTCGTCCTCCGATGACGTCTCTTTCTCCGACATCCTGGAGATTTTGAGGCAGAGAGGCGGCTGGCCGTCCAAGACCCCCTCTGAGGAGGAGTCGGTATTCCTCAAGGCCTTTGGGGCTCAACCCTCCACCTCCTGGGTGTCTCCACCCTTCGATGAGCTCCTAGATTTGATGTGCCGAAGGGTGTGGGAGACTCCTGACTCGGTGGAACCGGTACCCAGACGCCCTAATAAATTTCTTTCAGCTCCCCCTGGGAAAGAGTTCCTGTCCAAAGGGGTTTCTGTGGATGCCATGGTGGTGGCGGCAGCCACTCAGCAGGAAGTAGCCGAGTCTTCTTCCTCCGTCCATCCTCCTAACAAGGAGTCCAGGAGTATGGATCAGTATGGGAAGCGTACCCTCTCTTCAGCAACCTTCACCCTACGGTCACTGAATTATCTTTGTCATTTTACTCAGCTCCAGAGAGATCTCCTTAAAGAGTTAGGAGATACTGTAATGGGTAACGTACCTGAGGCATTAGCGCAGACCGTCAACGCCCAGTTGTCTACCCTTGGCTCGATTGTCAACTCGTCCATGAGGCTCATATCTTATGCAGCCGAAGGGACGAGTAGAGCAGCTAGTTCAGGTGTAGCCCTCAGGAGGCAAGCTTGGGTGCACCTGTGTCATTTCGCGGAGGCCTTCAAGTCTTCCTTCACTGACGCCCCCTTTGATGGGCCCTCACTCTTTGGGACCAAAATGAAAGACACCCTCACCAGATGCGAGCAAGAGGGAAAGACCCTGTCTGCCGTAGGGGTCTGTTTTTCCCTCCCTTCTAGACCTTACCCCAAGGCTCAGAGAGGAGGGAAGATCTGGTTCAAAAAGTCACAGAAGTCTTTCCCTGCCACTCAAGGTGAGTCCCCCTCCAGAGGCAGAGGAGGGGGAGGCTATTCTGGAAGACGCCGCCCCAGGGGCAGAGGAGGCCCTCGCAATTCGGGAGACCGTGATTCCTTTTGCGGGTCTTCCTATCATCGTTCCTGATGTGTCGCCCGGCTGTGCTATTCTGGAGCCAGTCGGGGGCCGCATTTCATTGCACCCGGAAGCCTGGGCAAGTATCACTTAGGATCGATGGGTGCTTCGAATAGTTACCAGAGGTTATACCATCCCCTCGCTATCAGACCCCCCTTCAGTCAAGAGAATCCCAGACGTTCCACCCAGTCAAAGGGATCACGCAACACTAGAAATTTCAAAGTTGCTAGAAAAAGGAGTCATCCAGCCTGTCCCCTCAGACCAGAACGGATTAGGGACTTACTCAAGACTCTTTTTGGTGCCGAAAAAAACAGGGGACCTAAGACCCATCTTGGATCTCAGCCGACTGAATCACTACGTTCTAAAGTCCAAGTTCCAAATGGTCACCCTTCAGTCTGTTTTTCCATTACTTGGAAAAGAAGTATGGATGTGCTCCATCGATCTCAAGGATGCTTACTACCATATCAAAACGGACATGGCATCCAGGAGTCACTTACGCTTCCAGCTGGGAGCCAGTCATTTTCAGTTTCTTGCCCTGCCCTTTGGTCTCACCACAGCCCCCAGGGTGTTCACCAAGTGTTTGGCAGTGGTGACAGCTCACCTGAGACGTCAAGGATTCCAAGTGTTTCCATACCTGGACGACTGGCTCCTCACCGCCCCCACCAGGCATCTTCTCATTCAGGCCAGGGAAACGACCATTGCCCTTTGTCATCGACTGGGGAAAGTCTGCCTTGCTCCCTCACAGCATGTCACATTTATAGGCGCAGAGCTAGACACCATTCGAATGCGGGCGTTCCTGCCCCAAGAAAGGATAGGAGTGTTGCAGAGTCAGGTTCGCACATTGTTACCCCTCAAGAAAGTTCAGGCCAGATGGGTTCTACAGCTCCTAGGATCCATGGCAGCCACCATTATGTTAGTGCCTCTAGCCAGATTACACATGAGGCTTCTGCAGTGGCTCCTCCTTGCCCAATGGTCCTTTCAGGAATTCCCCCTGTCCCACTTGATCCTACTCACCGATTGGTGCAAACAGGACCTCCGTTGGTGGCTGCGCTCCACCAACCTGGACGAAGGGAAACCATTTGTTCCTATGTCACCTGTTGCCACGGTGACCACGGACGCCTCCCAGATGGGGTGGGGGGGCATTATCTTGGCAGGACGGTCCAAGGCATGTGGCAAGATCAGGAGGTACATCTGCACATCAATGTTTTAGAGATGAGAGCAGTGTTACTGGCGTTGCGAGCACTTCAGAGCTCTCTTCCTCTGGGAACGATTGCAATTCACTCGGACAATATGTCCGTTGTGTGGTACCTGAACAAGCAAGGGGGAACCAGATCTTATCCCCTGTGCAGAGAGGCTATGCGAGTGTGGCAATGGGCAGTGTCTTCCCAATGGTTCCTAGTGGCAATGCACATTTCGGGGAAGGCCAATGTGATAGCAGACAGGCTGAGCAAAGCTATTCTGATGCCTTACGAGTGGTCCCTGATCCGCCATGTTGCGGAACAGATTTTCAGCAGGTGGGGTCAGCCTTGCTGCGATCTTTTTGCCAATCCCCTCAATGCCAAGTGCAGCAACTACTTCACACTGATCCCCCCACAGGGGAAGTCACCCAGGGATGCTCTAGTCCACGATTGGCCCCCCGGTCTGCTCTGTGCTTTCCCTCCGTTTCCTCTGTTACCAAGAGTGATTCAGAAAGCCATATCCTTGGGAAGCAAGATGATTCTAATTGGCCAACACTGGCCTCGCCAAGTCTGGTTCTCCTTTCTTCATCAGCACACAGTGGACAGTCCTTGGATTCTGGACCCAGCACCAGACCTACTAACACACATGTCGGGACAGTCCCATCCCTCCCTGCGGACCCTCAGGTTGACAGCCTGGCTACTCCACTTCCATCCTTAGTCAGACTTCGTTTTTCACCTGAGGTAGTACACATTTTATCTTCTTCTCATAAATCTTCCACCAGGAAAATTTATTCCAGCAAGTGGAAAAGATTTTCTATTTGGGCTAATGCCCAGGGACCGGGCCCTTACACAGTCCCTATTCCTGGTGTTTGGGATTTTTTATCCATGCTGTTTCAGCAGGGTTCTGCTCCTGCGACCATCAAGGTCCAGTTGGCCGCTATTTGTAATTTTCATACCTCTTACGAACCTTCTCTTATGGCTCATAAACTCTGTAAGGCCTTTTTGAGGGGCACCTTGTTACTACGGCCTCCTGTGTCAGAACCCATTATGCCATGGGATTTAAACTTTGTCTTGCAAGCCCTGACTTCCCCACCTTTCGAGCCAGCTGCTACCTGTGAATTAAAATTTCTGTCTTGGAAGACTGCCTTCTTAATAGCCAATCACATCAGCCAGACGGGTGCCGGAGATTCAAGCTCTGTCCATCAAAGCCCCGTATTTAATCTTTCATAAGGACAGGGTTTCCTTGAGACCTAATCCGTCCTTTCTTCCTAAAGTTACATCTACTGTTAATCTCAATTAGTCTATTGAGCTGCCAGTTTTCTTCCCTCAATTTTCCAACAAGGCAGAGTTTAGATTTCATCAATTGGACGGGCACAGGCAGCTACGATTCTACTTATACAGGACAAAACAACTCTGGAAATCTGACCAACTGTTTGTGTCCTTTTCAGAAAATAGAACAGGTTCCCCGATTTCTAAGATTACAATTTCCAGATGGATTTCTGATTGCATTTCCTATATCTATGCGTCAGCAGGCAGAAATTTACCGTTCCCCGTCAAGGCTCACTCTACCAGGGCTGTTTCCGCTTCAGTAGCTTACCATTCCAGGCTATCTTTGGATGATATTTGTGCTGCGGCCACGTGGATGTCTCCTCACACCGTTATTACTCATTACAAATTAGATGTGGCTTCTAGGGGCCGGGTTTCCTTTGGTTCCACAGTTCTCAGGAGTATCCTCCTTTGAGCCTCCCAGGATAGAAGTGCTGGGGATGCTGTCCCGTGAGTAAGAATGTAGGCGAGATTGGACCACATAACATCTAGAAGTTATGTACTCACCATAGTGTTCGATGTATGTGGTCCATCTCGCCTCACATTCTTACATACCCTCCCACCTTCCCCCCCTCCTGGAGGATTTGGAGGCGACATTTGGTCTTGAGTACCCTTCAATGTTGGTTGTTTTTCTTTACTACCCTGGATAGTGTTCTGCCTTCCTGGACTGTGGTTGTGCATGGGGTGTGACTGTGGATTGCTGCAAACTAGATCTGGGGCTATGGAGCAGTGCAACATGGGATACCAGGTTAGCCCAGCCAATTAGAGACTTCATGCTAGAAAAATTAAGTTGGCCGAGTGGCTCCGAACCCGTGAGTAAGAATGTGAGGCGAGATGGACCACATACATCGAACGTTATGGTGACTACATAACTTCTAGTTCATGCTTTCTTCCCCAAATGTAATAGAAACTAGCCAATTGAGCAATCACCATTCTACCTTTGGGAATGCACGGGGAACCAAACCAAAGACAGAAAGACCACTCAGAAGAGGAAATAGCTGTCTGAGGACAGGGGAAGACAGGAGGTCACTCAGGCCCTCACCTGTCAAAGGAAGCACCATGCTTCAGTTCTTTCCCTCTACACATTTATTCCACATTTAGTCCCTAGTTCATTTTTCTGCCTAATAAATATCAGGTATGTTTGTCTTTTACATTCTTACTCCCTCAAATTATCAGCAATTTCCCTTCATTATTAATATTTCTAAGGATTGCCTCATATGTTTTTCTTACTGAATAAGTTGAAGTTTCTTGCATCTCTGACATGTAGTTCCTCAGTGCCAACTATTTATTTCCTGTTGGTAACTCTTAAGTATTGTTTCTTTATTACCTTTTGTACCATAATGGACAACTCTAGCCAATTGTCAAGTTTTGCCATTACAAGTATAATTAATTTAAATCCAGCTAAGACTGACAAATCTAAGGAAACTTGATTTAAAAATCTCTCTGTACATTTCATCTCTCTGCCTGGTTATGCAGTTTTTTCGTACACCTTTTGACTGTCTGTGAAATGTGCATTGTTTTCAGATTGGCATTTGTAATAAAACAGGTAAAACAAATAATGAGCAGTAAACCTTGGCTTGAGATGATTCACTGTGGAAGTCACACCCCGACCCCATGTGCAAAATAGGAAAAGGGGATGAGGATGGGTTGAATGGTTATCTTGGAGATCATTTTGTATGCAGTCTAAGACTTTTTGTGATTCTTGCCATGATAATTTAAGAGAAGTTTTCAGTCACAAGTAATAGGAGTGACAGGCCAGTTGATGCCTCAGTATGAGAAGTTTCAGAAAGGAAGTCATTTAACAAGTTTTTCTGACAGAATATTAAAACGGCCTGTAAGCACTTTGGAATTTGTTTCCTATAAAATTCAAAAAAGAAGTAAGTAAGAAAGGTATATTGACACTGTATCCATAGACATTAAAAGAAACAGTAAGGTGGAGTACTGCCATCCTAAGTCAGTGATGAGACAAGAGGACAAACACTTTTGGATCCTTCCTATATCGTATAACAGGGGTCACAGAGTGCACTGTGGAAGGTGCTTGTTGATATTCCAGTGACCATAATAATTATCTGCAGAGTAACAGAAATGGTTGTGTGATTGGGGGGGGGGGGGGGGGGGTATATACTAAGTCTTGAGTTTGCAGTACCTCAGAAAATTCACCCTGAGGTTCAGTGACGTTCGAGTTTGTATTTATAAGTACCAGGTTTGTGGAGTTGCAGGGGATGAAAAAGAAAACTTTTCAAGTTGTAAAGGAATGTTTCAGAGTTCATTTTTATATTACAGTTTAATATTTGATGCGTCAAGTTGCATAAGCTGTCCTCTGATATTTTTTATAAGGATCCCACTGTGGGAAAAAGCAGCTTTGACTCTAAAACATAATCATTTGGTATCATTATGTCATTTTGGAATTTAACAAATTATAAAACAATACTAACCATTTAGTGTTGCCAAGACATTAGCTCAGAAAACTGATGTAATCATTTTTTAACATTTTTGTTAGTTGTTGGGTGGGGTTATTTATCTTTATTCAGTACTGCTTTTAAAAGCCATAGCAATGTTCTCTTTGCATGTTTTTCTGTCTTCCTGCCATAGCTGTCTGCCATCAGCCATATCCCTGAGAATTGCCTCAGTCTTTTGCTCTGACATCAGTGGCAACTGTTTACCTTATCTCGCATGAACTAGGACCCAGTAAGCATGGATTGTTTTGTGTAAGCAACTGGGAAGCAAGTGAAGAGGAGTAAGCGTGTCCAAGTGTTGCCTTCCCAACAGTTTGGTGTGCCCTACCCAGTGTCCTGACCAGTATCCAGTGTGCATTATGTAATGCACATGCTACTGGGCTGCAAACTTCAGCCTGCATTGGGAACTGTTAGTCTTTTTCCAGAACACCCTGCCTCTTCCCCTGGGTTAGGTGAGGCAGCAAAAATTGTCAGTTATTCCCTATTCCACTGGCAAACTCCTAAGACATTGGATTTGCTAACGGAACCCAGGACCCAGTCAGGATTCCATCTTTCTGTGACACTCCAAGTTTCAGTTCATGTTTCATACATACACTGCTGCAATGGCAACAACCTTTTTTAATAAGTGGTTAAAACTCCATTGCAACTTTTCTTATCTTCTGTAATCACTATAAATGCTTCACTTCTAAAATTGAGTTTTTCCATTTTTATGCAAAGGTTGCATGTTTTTTATGACTTGAACTGAATGCTGTTTTTTTCCATTATGTAACAAGCAGTTTCTACAATCATTATTGATTTTGTCTGTGCTTCATATTGTCATTGCAGAGAAGCAGCCACAGAAACATTATTTTATGAGCAGAAGCTTGTACATCAGCGTCATATTAGCCTTGTGGATTTTTAGTAGTACGAATCCCTTTCAACCTTCTGTGGGTGCACTTTAATGCAGTTGTTATGGCTTCCCATAATTTTCTGCCAAGCTGCTTCTGCTTTTTTTATTTATTTATTTGTTAATCCTTCATTTTCTTTCTTTCTTTCTCTTTTTCTCCATCAATCTGCCTGTTTTATTTGTCCGTATCTCTATCTCTGTCTTTCTAACCATTTCCATGAACTACTCTTTTTAGTCCATTTTCCATGCCAGAAGAGAAAAAATAAGAGAACCAGTTTAAGAAAATACACTGAGCAGCTCAGCTTTAGCCTTAGCAAAGTTCCTCTCAAAATGCGTAGTATCAGCAATCAGTTCAGAAAGAGAGCTTACAGTCAGAGCCTTTATAAATAATTATTTCCTTGACAAGCTGCATTTTAGTGCAGCTTTTCTTAGCTTGGTTACAGTTACAGCCCAGCAACAAAATGTTACACTGATGTAAGAATGCTCTACAAAAGGCAGGTTAGTGAATATTAATTTATTACAAAGGAAAGAGTGAAAAATAAAGTTACAAGATTCAATGCAGCTGCACAGTACAGCTACAGGCATACAACACATGGCAGATTCATCTGAGCTTTCACTATGCAGAGCCACAGGCAACCTGCTCTGTGCTTCTGCATTGCATGTTTTTTGGATTGCATATTGGACCATACCACTCAACTGTCCAGATTTTTACTTCATATTTTTGGTCTGTTTCTCATAAAATATGTGGTTTTCCGGCAAATCACTGGGATGATCTGAGAATTAAAGTCACTAAATAATGACATACCTTGGAGTTTCAAACTTCATATTCTTCAGAAAAATGCACGCTAAGACAAATCCTGTTATTTTATCAACTTTGTAAGTTTATAAGAGCAATATTTAAAATCTGTCCCTGATGATGTTCATCATGTTATACTGCTGCAGTCATCACACTTGGGTTATCCTGCCATCAGGCGGTCCCGCAGTCGGCCGAATTCCAAAGTCTTGGTCCGGCGTCTGTTGTCGTCGCTTCTTCCCTGACGTCAGTGCGACGGGGATAAAAGAGGCAGCCGACGTTATTTTCTTCAGTCTTTCTTGTCTGCGGTGCCCGAAGCAGAAGCAGTTCGCAAGTGCCAGTCGGCTAGCTCCTGAGATTTTCTAATCGAATTTCAGCCCGAAGTCTTCTCTAAAGCTAACTACCCCATTGGGGTAACTTTTCTTGCCTCAGACCAATGTCAGACAAAGTTAATAATTGCATTTCTTATGGGAAGCAAATACCGCATAATGATTTTCATTCTTATGGTATTCCTTGCCTAGGCCCAGACCACGACGTCTCTGGTTGTCAGTTTTGTGCTAGGTTCAACAAACATACAATCAAGCGTCGGGCAGATTTCGCCCAACATTATTTTGGCAGAAAATTTAACTATAGCATGTCGTCGGAGCAACCGACATCAGCAATGATTAAAAAACGCAAAGATAAAGACAGGCAACCAAGGCCAAGACCAAATACCGAGGCCTCAGCAAGGCCTGCCAATGGTTCTCAGGTTTTCAGCGAGGCACCTACGCAGCCCCTGACTACCGCTGAGTTAGAAATTCTGACGGCCTCCCAGACCGAATCAGCTGGGCCTCAGGAGCCGGTTCCTTCTCACCCCTCGGACGCCAACCCTGACGGTGATCCAGAGATTTTGGACAGGTCTTCGGTTTCTGAAGGTGTCTTCAAACCGACCACTATCTCCATTAAGTCTTATGCTAAACTTAAAGCCCCCTTAAAAGTTAGGAAACCGGGTCCACAGACACCCCCACAGGCCCCTGTGCCTAAAAAACAGATGCTCAAGATGGCTGAGGATTTAATTACCCTTATCAGGGGTTCACAACCCCCTTCTGACAAAAGGCCTAGACTGGAGGAAGATTATCCTTCCTCTGACCAAGCATCCGTTTCCTCAGCTAACACTGAGGACCAGGATTATTCCTTCCCTCCTTATGAAGACTCAGATGCTGAAGAGTCCATTCCCTCTGTCTCCCCCCCTGAAGACTACTCTTTTGGGGAAACTTTACACACCATGAGGGAACACTTCCACTGGGAAGGCCAAGATTACTCTGACTCTAAGAAAAGACTCTGTGAGTTTCTTCTTCTCCCACAGCATAGACCCCTTGCAATTCCTCCAGTTTTAGACATTTTGGATGATGTTTACACCGAATCTAGTCTAAACCCAGATTCCTTAGCTCCTGCACCAGCTAAATCAGACAGATATTACCATGTTCCTGATTCTCATACGTTTCTATATAAAAGCCCTGTTGCAGACCCCAAAACAATTTCCCAGGGTCCCAAAGGGGTTAAGGCCTCTATTGCTAAGAATCCACTCCCTTCTGAAAGGGATTCCAGAGCATTAGAAATATGGGGGAAGAAAGTGTATACATCTGCCACTTTGGCCATGAGGGCCTTAAACTGCCAATTCCACATGCTAAAATACCAGCAGTACTTGATTACACAATTAAAGCAGAAAATGATCCCTCAGACAGTTCAACCTGATTTCAAAGAGATACAGGATTTGCTGCATGCAGCAGAACAGGTGGGAAAGCATACCTTACAGTGTGGTTTTGATTCATTGGAAGCCTCATGTAGAACAGCTGTCACAGGATCTGTAATACGTAGACATGCTTGGCTAAAAGAGCAAGCCTTACCAGAACATGTCAAAGCAAAGTTATTGGATGCTCCATTGCAGAAAGAGGTGTTATTTGGTGTCAAAGCCGAGGAAGTTTTAAAGAAAATGGAAGAAAAGGCAAAATCTATGCAGACAGTTGCAAAGATTTTTTACAGGTACAACCTCCTCGTTTCAGCAGAAACTGGCCATCAAAAAACTGGTCCTTTTCTGCATCAGACAGACCCCAAAGGGGTAGGTACAGAGGCCAGCCACAAGGTTCTTTCAGGCCTAGACAATGGCATACAACAACTCAAAGAGGTGGAGACGAAAGATCTCAACCCTTCAGGAAACAAACGCAATGACTTCCCTTTTCGCCTGCCAAGCAAAATTGCCCTGGCAGCACCTTTGGGAGGAAAACTGGCTCTATTTCCACAAAATTGGCGCATCATAACAAAGGACAAATGGGTTCTGGATATTATTACCCGAGGCTACAGATTTCATTTCCCACTTTATCACGGATGAGAGGCATGCCAAATCTGCCTCCAAACCAATGGGCAGAGGCACAAACGCGAATTTCAGCTCTCATGGATATGAAAGCAATTCAAAAGGTACCTACAAAGGAGCAAGGTCAAGGTTTTTACTCAAGACTATTTCTAGTACCAAGAAAGGACAAAGCCTGGAGACCCATTTTAGACCTCTCAATTCTAAACACATACCTGGAGGTACCCAAATTCAAAATGCTCACACTACAGCAGCTTCTTCCCATTCTGGGCAAGGAGTCTTGGCTGGTAACGTTGGACCTCAAAGAGGCATACCTGCATGTCCCTATCAGACAAGATTGCAGAAGATACCTCAAATTTTTGGCAGGTACAACGCATTATCAATTCTCTGCATTGCCCTTTGGCTTATCTACTGCGCATAGAGTATTTACGAAATGCCTGGCATCAGTAATTGCATACTGCAGACAACGAGGAATACAAATTTATCCATATCTGGACGACTGCCTGATCCAAGCGGACAGCATGGCCATTCTATTACAGCTTCTGGCATTTGTAACAAAGCTGCTAAGTTGCCTAGGGTACACAGTAAACAAAAAGAAGTCAAAGCTAATACCCTCACAAGACATAATATTCCTGGGTGCCAGCTTAAATACAATGCCAGACAAACAAAAACAACTGACTCAATACTTCCAAAAGATGGCAACTTCTACCCAGCTCACTGCAAGGAAAATCCTGCAGGCATTGGGGTTCATGGCATCCTGCATTCAACTAATTCCACATGCAAAGCTGCATATGAGGAAATTACAATGGTACCTGAAAAGTGTATGGACTCAACACAGGCACAGCCTCGAAACAAGTATACCTCTCATTCCCTGCCTTCAAAAAGAGTTCTTATGGTGGGCTCAAGCATGTCAAATAAACAAGGGGTCTTCCTTTTGTCTTACCTCCAGCAAACTAAACTATGACAACAGATTCTTCAGACTATGCCTGGGGAGCACACATGGCAGGACAGTGCATACAGGGCAAATGGTCTGCAAAACAAATGCATCTACACATCAAACAAAAGGAGATGCTAGCTGTGCAAAATGCACTGACAGCCTTTAAGGACCGCTTGCATCCAGGACAACTACTACTAAGGACAGACAACACCACAGTTATGTGGTACATAAACAAACAGGGAGGAACACACTCCTACCCTTTATGCAGACAGGCAATGACCTTGTGGAACACAGCATTAACTTACCAAGTACAACTGCAAGCACAGTTCCTGCCAGGAAAGGAAAACATATTGGCAGACGAATTAAGCAGAAATTTGGCAGATCCTTACGAGTGGAGACTACACCCACAAGTATTTTCAATGATAACTCAAAGGTGGGGCCGCCCAGACATAGATCTATTTGCCTCCCCCAAGAATTGCCAACTACAAAAAAATTGCACAAGGACTTATCATTCCCTAGCCTGGAAAGTGGACGCCTTATCATTCAGTTGGACAGCATTGACAGTCTATGCCTTCCCACCACTACCTCTCTTGACCAAGGTATTACTGAAAGTCAGATCAGAGAGACCACAAATGATCCTCATTGCTCCGAACTGGCCACATCAGCACTGGTACCCATTACTAAGGACCTCAACTCACAGCCCTCCATGGATCTTACTTCAATTCCCACTTCTGTTGACTCAGCAAAACTCTCAGATCCTTCACAGTCAGCTCAGGACTTTAAATTTAGCTGCATGGAGAATACCTTAAATTATCAATCAACACTTCTCTCAAAGGATGTCCTGATTGTCATTTTGGAGGCCAGGAGGCCCAGCACCAGAAAAACGTACTCAGACAAATGGAAAAGATTTTGTGCATGGAACCAGGCTAAAGGCCAAAATCCTGGGATACCAAACATTCCTCAAATACTGCAATACTTAACTGAGATGCTACACAAAGGCCTTTCTTTCTCATCCATTAAGATCCATGCTTCAGCCATTTCAGCTCAATGTAATATGGTTCCTCCCATATTCTCACACCCTTTACTAAGGCAGTTTCTCAGAGGGGCTAAGAATATGAGACCCCCCCAGAAAACCCCCAAAGCCAGCTTGGGACCTCAACTTCATTTTTGAAAAATTAACACTGCCTCCTTTTGAACCAGCCTTTTCAGCAGAACTACAATACTTGTCATGAAAAACAGCTCTGTTGCTGGCTATCACCTCAGCACGCAGGGTCTCAGAACTACAGGCACTTATGGCAGTGGAACCTTTCATCATTTTCCATCAGGACAGAGTCTCTTTACGAACTAACCCTAGCTTTATGCCAAAGGTAGTATCCATTGTGGCTTTGAATCAGACCATTCATTTACCCACCTTTTATCCAAACCCCCAGAATAAAGGAGAAAGACTTCTTCACTCTTTGGACATTCACAGACAGCTACGTTACTATTTGGATAAGACAAAGACCTTCAGAAAAACTGACCAACTCTTTGTATCCTATGCTGCAGGTTCACAAGGAAAGGCTATTTCAAAACAGACCATCTCCAAATGGATAGCACATTGTATCCGCTTTTGCTACTCGCACCATGGGAAAGCAGTGCCTGTTAGTATTAGGTCCCATTCTACCAGGGCTACAGCAACCTCAGCAGCCTTTCTCAGGGGGGTTCCAACCAAGGACATTCTGGAGGCAGCTACTTGGAGTTCAGTGCACACCTTTACCAAGCACTACCACCTTCCATTATACTCAAAAATCAGAGCTGGTTTTGCCACTGCAGTTCTGCAGGGCATCCTAGCTTCACCTAACCCAGTTTAGTACCAGCCACCCATCCATAGCTTTGGGATTCAACCCAAGTGTGATGACTGCAGCAGTATAACACGATGAACATAGTACAGTTTTGTACTTACCATAAATGTAGATGTTCGAGTGTATATACTGCGGCAGTCCAGGTTACCCTCCCTCCATCCCCTCTACATACTAGGGTGTTAGTTATAACTCCATGCACATCAATCTATTGGATGCATGTCTATATGGTGTATTTGCTAACAGCTAGTACTATTGTTTATCTATTAAGGTATTTTTGCATAGTTATTTGTATTGCCTTCCTAGTTGGGGGCACCTGACATCTGGGGCAAGAAAAACTGAAGAAAATGGCGTCGGCTGCCTCTTTTATCCCCCTGTCACACTGACATCAGGGAAGAAGCGACGACAACCGACGCCAGACCAAGACTTTGGAATTCGGCCGACTGCGGGACCGCCTGACGGCAGGATAACCCAAGTGTGATGACTGCAGCAGTATATACACTCGAACATCTACATTTATGGTAGGTACAAAACTGTACTTTCTTTGTGCTTCACTGTTGCAGTTATTAAATTTGGGTAATCTGCTGGCAGGTTGCCCTCAGTCGGCCTGATTAACAAAGTCTTGGGTCCTGCATCGGTTGCTGTCCCTTCTTCCATGACATCAGGTCATCTGGGGTATAAAACATGCAGCTGACGCCATTACATCAGTCTTTCTTGCTGCGAAGCAGAAGCAGTTCGCAGGTGCTGGTCAGCCGACTCCTGAAATTTTTGATGTTAAGTTGTCAATCTCGCCTTCATTCTTGCTGGATGGGTTCGGAGCCGATCCTCGGCTCCGACTCGGCACTTGCTAAGCTTGAGAGTCACTTTTACCAGCTCGAGGCAGCCCCATATCCCATGATGCAAGGCGGTAATTACCCAGATCTCGTTTGCCGCTTCGCTAATGAGGTCATCTTTTTTACCAGCTCCTGGTAAGTGATTATTTCTTGCTATTTGTAAGGTTTTAGGTGTCTCAAAACTCTAAATTTTACTCTTTATATCCCTTCCGTGTACTTTATTCACTTAGCTCCATACCCATTTCCCCTTAGTTCTCTTAGTCATAGTTTCAGTGTTTCGGGCCTTAGGCCTTTCCCACCCTCACAGTTCCTGTCAGGATTTCTTTCAGGTGTGTGTGTGTTGTATCACTGTTATAATAATAATAACTAATTTATTAGTTGTTAATAATAATATATTAGTTGTTAGTGTCTTTGTTGGTCTGATTGGTGTGTGTGTTTGTTTCAGGACTGAGACATGTCCAAAGATACTAGGGTCTCAGATTTCAACAAGTGTGACTCGTGCTGTCAGGAGATGTCTCTGACAGACGGTCACACTTCTTGTATTTATTGCCTAGGACCCCTACACCTGCAGGACTCCTGTGCTATATGTCATTCTTTCAGTCAGAGAGTCCTGCAGGAACGTAGGAATAAGTTGATCCTTAGGGGTCTTCTTAAACCAGAGAGCTCCCCGGCTAAGGTCGGCTCCGGGAAGCCCTCCAAGCCTCCCAAGACTCAGGCTTCGGTGTCCAAGTCTGCGGTCTTGGTTCCGACTCCGCCAGAGTCGACATCGGCTCCGTCCTGAGCCGATCTTTCCTTGTTAGAAGGTTCAGTACCGGTGCCGGTCGGCGCCGATACCCTGGCTTCGGCACCTGTGTCGGCTCCGTCTGGAGCCGACACCCTAGCGTCGAAGCATGTCTCGGCTCCGGCTGGAGCCGAGATATCTTTATCTCCTCTCGGAGCCGACAAGCTGTCGGCTCCGCCTGGAGCCAAACGTTCTTCGGCTCCGATGGCTCCGTCCAAGAAGAGGTCTAGATCTCCTTCTTTGGAATCCATACACTCGGCTCCAGCCTCTCCCTTGCTTTCGGAACGGAGCCATCGGAGCCGATCATCGAGGTCTTCCAGGCTCTCAGACCACGACTTAGAGAGAGTGGTGAGCAGGCTATTAAAATCACAGGCACTAGCCCAGATGCTCCATAGCCCGTCTCATCAGACGTCAGCTATTCTACACCCCCCTGAGATTCCTCCTTCGACTCTCCTACAGAGCTCGGAGCCGGAGATTATTGGTACTGTGACTGTTACTGCTTCGGAGCCGATACCACACCTTTCGGCTCCGTCGTCCTCAACTCCTATCTCCTCCTTGAGACCTTCCTTGGAGGGATCCGGGCGTCGGGCTTCCCTGGTCGGTTCCGAGGGGGCGAGTGGCATCGGACCCTTGTCCTATCCTGTTCTCCCTCTCGGAGCTTCGGCCTTGTTGAGCTCGGCCCCGACATCTGCTTCGGAGCCTTCCCTTTCGGTGGGACCGGGGATCCCTGTTTCTTCGGAGCGGGATCTCTCGGCCCTCCCTGGGAGGGGAGCCTTCGAGGTGATGAGGAGTGTGCTAGCCCCTGAGCTTAGTCAGCAGTCGGTTCCTTTAGCTCCTCCCTCTACGGTGCCTGTAGATGCCTCTTCCCGCTCTCTTGCTCCCGGACCCAGAGATCCATCGCCCCAGGTCTCCCCATTGGGAAGAACTTCCTCTTCCGAGGTTTCTCCTGATCCTTCAGGTGAACCCCCGCGTAAGAGGACCTGCAAGAGGAAGCATTTAGACACCCCTGAGTCTACAACATCGGATACCGATTTAGATGAGTCGGAAGGGTCCCCAAGATCCCCCTCTGAGGATGTCTCCTTTTCAGACATCCTTGAGCTCCTGAAACAGAGGGGGAACTGGCCCTCCATTAACCCCTCCGAGGATGAATCGGTATACCTGGAGGCTTTTGGATCTCGACCCTCCACCTCCTGGGTGTCTCCGCCTTTCGACCCTCTCATGGAGGTCATAGCTCGAAAGGCATGGGCATCTCCTGATTCGGTGGAACCAGTCCCCTGGAGACCTTCAAAATTTATTACGGCCCCCGCAGAAAAGCAGTTTCTTACTAAAGGTGTCCCGGTTGATGCCATGGTGGTGGCGGCCACCACTAAGAAGGAACTTGCAGATCCTTCCGTACCAGTCCATCCTCCTAACAAGGAGTCTAGGACTATGGACAGGTATGGTAAGCGGATGTTTTCCTCGGCGACCTTTGCTATGCATTCGCTGAATTATTTATGTCACTTCACCAGACTTCAAAGGGCCATCCTTAAAGAATTAGGTGAAGTAGTACAGGATCCTTCAGCAGCAGGGGCTCAGGAAAAGATTGCTTCTCAGCTGGGAATCCGTAACTCCATAACCAACTTCTCCATGCGGCTCATTTCTTATGCAGCCGATGGGGCGAGTAGAGCTGCAGGCACAGGAGTGGCTCTCAGACGTCAGTCCTGGATGCGGCTCTGTAATTTTGCAGACCCTTTTAAGGCGTCCTTCACAAACTCTCCCTTTGATGGGTCAACTTTGTTTGGCCCTCAGGTGAAGGACACGTTGACCAGGTGTGAGCAAGACGGCAAGACTCTTTCTGCCGTAGGAGTCCGTTTCTCCACCCCTTCTAGGCCTTACCTCAAAGGTCAGAAAGGGGGGAAGATGTGGTTCCAAAAATCTCAGGGAGTCACGCCGGTCGCACGTGGTCAGTTTACCCCCAGAGGCAGAGGGGGTAATAACAATAGACGCCGCCCTAGGGGCAAAGGGGGTCCGCAGAACCGGGGCAGTAGAGAGCCTCTCTCTGACAAGCCCTTCCAGCATCCCTGAGGTGTTGCCCGACTGTCCACCCTTGGAGGCAGTCGGGGGGAGATTGTCGCTGTACCCAGAAGCCTGGTTTTCCCTCTCTCAAGACAGATGGGTACAGTCGATCATATCCGAGGGTTACAAGATTCCTTTCGAGGAAAGCCCCTTCCCTCAGAAACGTTCCCTTCCAGACATTCCACCCGGTCTTAGGGAAATTGCAAAACTAGAGGTTTCAAAGCTTCTAAAAAAAGGGCCATCCAGCTAGTTCCAACAGACCATTTAGAGTCCGGAATCTACTCAAGGTTCTTTTTGGTTCCCAAAAAGACGGGAGACTGGAGACCAATATTAGACCTCAGCAGGCTCAACAAGTCTGTCAAAAAGACGAGATTTCGGATGGTCACACTTCAATCGATTTTGCCCTTTCTGGGCAAAGACAACTGGATGTGCTCCATAGACCTTCAGGATGTGTACTATCACATAAAAATCCACAGACGCTCCAGAAGCTTTCTCCGCTTTCGCCTGGGGACCAGTCATTTTCAATTCAGAGCCCTGCCCTTTGGTCTCACTACAGCCCCCAGAGTGTTCACCAAATGCATGGCAGTGGTCACGGCTCACCTGAGACGTCAAGGATTCCAGGTGTTTCCATATCTCGACGACTGGCTCCTCTCAGCCACCACCAGGCATCAACTCATCCAAGCCAGAGACTGCACCCTACGTCTCTGCAGTCAGTTGGGAATTTCTGTAAACTTCAAAAAGTCCTCCTTATCGCCCTGGCAATCTATTACCTTTATAGGCGCAAATCTAGACACTACTCGGATGTCAGCAAACCTAACAAGTCAGAGAATCCTAGATATCCAAAACCACGTTCGGATCATCCTTGCCAGCAAAAAGGTACAAGCCAGGTTGGTTCTGAAAGTGTTGGGCCTCATGGCGGCTGCCATCACACTTCTTCCTCTGGCCCGTTTTTACATGCGTCTCCTACAGTGGATGTTGTTCACACAATGGTCCTTCCAGCAGCTTCCCATGCGTCACAAGATCCTAGTGACACAGACCTGCAAGATCCATCTATCCTGGTGGATTTCCTCTCCTCTAGTCCATCAGGGCAGACCATTTGTTCCCCCGGCCCCAGTAGCCACGGTCACTTCGGATGCCTCCCTGATCGGGTGGGGGGGGCATTATCAGGGCAGGATGGTTCATGGCACGTGGCAACCGTTCGAATACCACCTGCACATAAATGTCCTAGAGATGAGAGCAGTGCTTTTAACGTTGCAAGCCCTCAACGACTTTCTTCCCTTAGGAACTATTGCAGTTCATACGGACAACATGTCCGTGGTGTGGTACATCAACAAGCAGGTGTGGTACATCAACAAGCAGGGCGGAACCAAGTCCTATCCCTTGTGTCGAGAGGCTCTCAGACTTTGGCAATGGGTGATCCCCTCTCATCGGTTTCTGGTAGCAACGCATATCCCTGGGAAAACCAACATAATAGCGGACAGATTGAGCAGAGCTATACTCATGCCTCACGAGTGGTCTCTCAAGCAATCCATAGTGGAGGAGATTTTTCAGAAGTGGGGCCGCCCATGCTGCGATCTTTTTGCTACTCCTCAAAACAGCAAATGCCCAGACTTCTCTCTCTTCCCACTTCCGGGCCATCCCCCCAGAGACGCTCTTACCCAAGATTGGTCCCAGGGACTCCTTTATGCTTTACCTCCCTTTTCATTGATACCACAGGTACTCCAGAAAGCTGCCATTTTGAGAGCCAAAATGATTCTCATTGCCCCTTACTGGCCTCGACAAATTTGGTTCCCGTTCCTTCATCGCCATCTCTTGGTGCAGCCTTGGCATCTGGACCCAGTGCCAGATCTTCTGACCCACCAGTCGGGTCAACTGCACCGGTCCGTTCCTTCCCTCAACCTCACAGCTTGGTTGCTCCACCTCCTTCCTTAGCCAGGCTTCCGATGATCTCTAACCCCGTTAGAGACATCATAGTAGCTTCTCTTAAGTCCTCTACCAGGAGGATTTACTCTAGCAAGTGGAAACGCTTCTCCCTTTGGGCGAAAGCTAGGAACATAGATCCCTTTACTGCCCCTGTTCAGTCAGTCTTGGATTTTCTAGCGGAAATTTTTCACTCAGGTTCTTCGTCTTCCACAGTCAAAGTTCAGTTGGCAGCAATCTCGAACTTTCATGTCGGGTTTGCAGACCACAACATTATGTCCCACAAACTTTGTAAAGCTTTTCTTAAAGGAGTGTTCCTTCTAAAGCCCCCTGTTAGGGATCCTCCACCACAGTGGGACCTAAATTTAGTGCTGACATCCTTGATACTTCCCCCTTTCGAACCGGCTGCTTCATGTTCATTAAAGTTTCTTTCTTGGAAGACACTTTTTCTGGTCGCCATTACCTCGGCTGAAAGAGTGTCGGAACTTCATGCCCTCTCTGTTCATCCCCCTTATTTGGTCTTCCACAAGGACAGGGTATCCTTGAGAACCAATCCATCCTTTTTGCCCAAGGTTGCTTCTAAGACAAATTTAAACCAATCCATTGATCTTCCTGTATTTTTTCCAAATTATTCTAACAGGGCGGAACAAAAATTACATTACCTAGATGTTCACCGCCAACTCAGATATTACTTAGACAGAACGAAGCAATTTAGGAAATCTGATCAGCTCTTCCTTTCTTATGCTGAAAATAAAAAAGGTCTCCCTGTTTCTAAAGTGACCTTATCCAGATGGCTATCTTCCACCATTTCTGACATTTATCAACTTAGGGGCAAACAACTGAGCTCAAAACCTAAAGCACATTCCACAAGAGGCCTAGCCACTTCTACAGCTTTTCAGGCTAGGCTACCCTTAGATACTATTTGTGCAGCAGCCACTTGGGCCACTCCTCATACCTTTGTTTCTCATTACAAATTGGATTTGGCCTCCAGGGACAGGGCAAGCTTTGGTTCCACAGTTCTCAAGAGTCTGTTCCATTGAGCCACCCAGGATAGAAGTGCTAGGGACACGGTCCCATCCAGCAAGAATGAAGGCGAGATTGACAACTTAACATTTAGAAGTTATGTACCTACCATAATGTTCCATGTTAGTTGTCTTCTCTCGCCTTCTTTCTTGCGTCCCTCCCTCCTGTCCCCCTTGCCTGGACAGACCTTGATCTCCCTTTTTCTCTGGAAGATTCTTCTTCCTTGGGCACCAGTTAGTTCTTGGCCTTGATTACCTGGTTTCCCTTTACAGCCTTTTTAGGCTAGTTGTTCCTCTTTCCTTAGTGGAAAGTTTTTTGGTAGGCAGTTTTTTCCTCTAGATACCAAACGAGATCTGGATAATTACCGCCTTGCATCACGGGATATGGGGCTGCCTCGAGCTGGTAAAAGTGACTCTCGAGCTTAGCAGTGCAGTGGAGCCGAGGATCGGCTCCGAACCCATCCAGCAAGAAAGAAGGCGAGAGAAGACAACTAACATGGAACGTTATGGTAGGTACATAACTTCTAATTTTCGAGTTTCAGAACCAAAGTCTACAACTAAAAGCTAAGTACCCCGTTGGGGAAATTTTTTCTTGCTCCTTACCGATGTCAGTAAAAGTTGTTAATTGCATTACTTGTGGGAAGCAAATACCTCATAAGGATTTTAATTTGTACTGTATTCCTTGCCTAGGCCCTGACCACAACGTGCCTTGCTGTCGGTTTTGTGCTAAATTTAATCAACACACTATTAAACGTCGGTATATTTTTGCTTCTAAATATTTTGGCTCAAGATTTAATTATCCAGAAATGTCGTCGGTTAGCAATCCGACTCCCGGAATACCTAAAAAAACACAAAGAAAAAGACAGAGACAGACCGTCGAGGTCCAAAACTGACAACGACGCTTCTAAGCCAGTTGCCAGTTCGCCGGTACTCAGTGAGGCGCTTTCGCAGCCCCTGATACCCGCTACTTCTGATTCGCAGGCCTCTACTGAGACCCATTCGGAGTCCGGTATGCCGCGGGATGCTTCAGTTGTGTAACCCGCGGATGTCTCTACCTTAGATGGGTCCAGAACTGCTGTGCAGGCACTGGCTTCTGAGGGTGTTTTCAAGCCTACAGATTTGTATATTAGACCGACGCCATCTTCAAAACTAAGGCCAAAATCTAAATCTATGTCTAAAAAAACGACACCTGGGCCACATGTGCAGGCCCCTATGCCTAAAAAACAAATGATCAAAATGGCTGAAGATTTAATTACTCTGATCAGGGGTAGCCAACCCCCTCCTTCTAAGAGGCCTAGGCAAGACACTGATTATGAATCTTCTGAACAGGATTCTATTTCTTCTGACTCTTCTAATGAACAGGATTTATCTGTTCCTACTTATGAGGACTTTGATGCAGAAGATGCCATTCCTTCTGATGTTCTTCAAGGATGCATCTGCAGTCATCACATATGGGTTGTCCTGCTTCAGGCAGCCCTTCAGTCGGCCGGATTCCAAAGTCTGGGTCCGGCGTCGGCTGATGTCGCAAATTCCCCGATGTCCAGAGCGCCTGGGGTATAAAAGCATCAGCCGACGCCATCTTCCCCAGTCTTTCTTGCCGCGTGGTGCCCGAAGCAGGAGCAGTTCGCAAGTGCCGGTCGGCCAGCTCCTGTATTTCAGCTAACCAAAGACTTCAAAAGCTAAGTACCCCGTTGGGGAACCTTTCTTGCCTCAGCCGATGTCAGATAAAGTTAATAATTGTTTAACTTGTGGGAAACAAATACCTCATAAGGATTTCCACTCTTACTGCCTCCCCTGCTTAGGCCCAGACCACGACGTCTCGGCCTGCTCAGCTTGTGCTTCCTTCAACCGACGCACTCTTAGACGTCGGTCAGAGTTCGCAGAGGAGTTTTTTGGGGCTAGTTTTGCTTATAAAATGCCGTCGGAAACCCCGACTTCACATTTACCTAAGAAACGGAAAGACAAGGACCGACACACACGCGGCCCGCGGTTTCGACTGAAACCACGGCTAGGCCTACCGCGAGTGTCTCGGTCTCGGCTGATACCGAGTCCTTGGAACTTCCGAACCCTGAAACCGTTCAACCAACAACCTCGGCCCTGAAGGCCCCTGCCGAATCGGTTATTGAATTTCCTTCAGAAACTGGTGTCTTGGAATCTTCCGACACAATTCCACTGGACAAAGCTACACCAGCACGTGGTGCAGCCAGGCCCCCTGCATCCATGTCCATAAAAGCTTTTACCAGGGCTAAAGCTGCTAAACACACAAAGACTATGCCTCCCAGGGTTATTCCTCAGGGACTCACTTCTAGTTCTCAGATCCTAACTTTGGCAGAGGACCTTATCTCTTTAATCAGGGGCTCTCAGCCCCATCCGGACAGGGGCTCTCAGCCACCTCTAGACAAAAGGCCCAGGATTGACCCCCCTGATCCACACTCCTCAGAGGAGGTCTCTGATGGCTCTGATCACTCGGACTACCAGGAGGAGGCTTATTCGGCCTACGAGGATTCGGATGCAGAGGAATCTATCCCCTCAGCCTCCCCTCCTGAAGAGCTTTCCTTCGGGGAGACACTTCACTCTATGAGAGAGCATTTCAAATGGCAGGGCCAGGAATATTCTGATTCCAGGAAAAGATTAAGAACCTTTCTACATTTACCTCAGCATAGACTTTTGGCTATTCCTCCTGTTTTAAATGTTATTGATGATGTGTACTCTGAGTCTAGTATAACCCCTGACACTCTGCCTCCGGCTCCTGTTAAACCCGATAGGTATTACAGGGTCCCGGACTCTCATAATTTTCTTTACAAGGCCTACTCGGCTGATCCTGAAACTATTTCCCAGGGCCCTAAAGGGGTTGCAGCTGCTACTACTAAGAACCCACTCCCCTCTGCTAAGGAGTCCAGGGCTTTAGAGAGATGGGGTAAAAAAAGTGTATACTTCTGCCACTCTTTCTATGAGGGCTTTAAATTGTCAATTCCATATGATACAGTACCAAGAGTATTTGTTAGAAGAATTGCATAAGAAACTGTCTTCTTCTGAACCCCTTGATCGCAAATCCCTACAGGATCTGGTACATAACTCCCAGTACGTTAGCAACCATTTCTTGCAGTGTGGTTATGATGCAGTGGAAGCTTCATGTAGGTCAGCAATGACAGGTGTAGTCATACGTAGGCATGCTTGGCTGAAGGAACAATCTTTGCCAGACCATGTTAAAGCTAAGCTTTTGGATGCTCCACTAGAAAAGCAAAAATTATTTGGTTCCACTGCTCAGGAGGTCCTAAAGAAATATGAGGAAAAGGCAAAATCTGTACAAACAGTTAAGGATTTTCTTCAAGTCCAACCACCAAGATTCAGCAGAAATTGGCCTAGCAAGAATTGGTCCTTTCCGGACACAGAAAGATTTCAGAGAGGCCGGAACAGGCGTGCCAGAGGTAGAAGGCAAGCTAGGGGCTCCTACAGAGGCCGTCAATGGCAGCCACCAAACCAGACAGGTGGTGCAGGGCCTACAACTGCTGCACAAGGACAGACTCAATGACTTTGCCTTGACTCAGCCAACCAGGGCTCAATTAGAAGCACCTTTAGGCGGAAAGCTTTCTTTATTCTCAAAAAATTGGCACAGCATTACAAGAGACAAATGGACACTGCAAATAATAGACAACGGATACAGGTTCCATTTTCACACATTGCCAAAAAGAAAAGGCATGCCAGATCTGCCACCAAATCAAAGGGCAGAGGCTTTGAAACAAATCTCAAACTTAAAACAAATGAAAGATATAGAAAAAGTTCCTCTTTCAGAACAAGGCCAAGGATTTTATTCCAGACTATTCCTTGTTCCAAGAAAAGAAAATCAATGGAGACCTATTCTCGACTTGTCCGCACTGAATACTTATCTCATTGTGCCAAAATTCAAAATGCTGACTCTTCAGCAACTCCTTCCCATGCTGGGCAAGGGGTCTTGGCTGGTGACTCTAGACCTCAAGGAGGCATACCTGCATGTCCCTATCAGACAAGATTGCAGAAGACACCTCAGATTTCTTGCAGGGTCAGAGCATTATCAATTCTCAGCATTGCCCTTTGGCTTATCTACTGCGCTCAGAGTATTCACGAAATGCCTGGCATCAGTAATTGCACACTGCAGACTTCAGGGGATTCAATTATACCCATATCTGGACGACTGCCTTATACAAGCGGACAGCCAACAAACTTTGGTAAAGGACTTAAATTATGCCATAAATCTTCTGCAGGCCTTGGGATATACAGTCAACATGCACAAATCAAGACTTGTTCCATCCCAAAGAATAACCTTTCTGGGTGCGGATCTAGACACAACCACCCAAATGGCCTTTCTCACAGAAGAAAAACAAAGACAACTACCGGATTACTTCAAGAATCTGACAAGACAAACTCAGCTAACTGCAAGGAAATTCCTGCAGGCCCTGGGTTACATGGCACCCTGCATTCTTTTGATCCCACAAGCAAGGCTGCATATGAGAAAACTACAGTGGTACCTAAGGAGTTTATGGACTCGTCACAGTCACAGCTTGGAAACTTTGATCCCACTCATTCCATGCCTTCAAAAGGAATTTCTGTGGTGGGCTCAGGTCAGCCAGTCCAACAGGGGGTTACCCATCACAAAGTCAAAAGCCACCCAATCTATTACAACGGACGCTTCAGACCTAGGTTGGGGAGCACACATGGACGGTCGAGGTATTCAAGGACAGTGGTCACAAAAGGAGCTACGCATGCACATAAATCAAAAAGAAATGCTAGCAGTGATACATGCAATCGAGGCCTTCAAACCTTTTCTGCATCAAGGCCACCTACTAATAAGGACGGACAACACCACAGTTATGTGGTACATAAACAAGCAAGGAGGCACCCATTCATACCCTCTTTGCAGACTGGCAATGAATCTATGGGATCTTTCCTTGAAACTCAATATACAGCTGCAAGCCCAGTTTGTGCCAGGAAAAGACAATATACTGGTGGACAGCTTAAGCAGAAATATCATGGATGCGCACGAATGGATGCTGCACCCAGACATCTTTTTACAGATAACACAATCATGGGGGAGGCCAGACATAGATCTATTTGCCTCCCCTCACAATCATCAACTGAAGACATTCTGCTCAAGGACATACCACCCACAAGCGTGGAAAGTGGACGCTCTCTCTTTCAGTTGGAGAAATCTAACAGTGTATGCATTTCCACCTCTTCCTCTAATAACCAAGGTGTTACTGAAGATCAGGACAGAGCAGCCAAAAGTGATTTTGATAGCTCCGGACTGGCCAAGACAGCACTGGTACCCACTGCTAAAGAGCATGTCACGTACGAAACCATGGCCTCTTCCTCTATGGCCACTTCTACTGACACAGCACAATTACAAAACTCTGCATTCCAACCTGAAAACGTGACAACTAACAGCCTGGAAAATACCTCAACTCCTCCTCAGGATAAGCTATCCCAGAGAGTGAAGGATATCATCATGGAAGCTTGCCGCCCTTCCACAAGAAAGGCATATTCAGCAAAATGGAAAAGATTTCTCATTTGGAACACCACAAAGGGCCTAGATCCATCAGTAATGAGCATGGTACATAACCTGGAATACTTGGCAGAAATGTTTCACAATGGTCTGTCTTACTCTTCCATAAAAATTCATGCTTCAGCAATTTCAGCAGAGTACAATACTGAGCCACCTGTCTTCTCTCATCCTCTACTAAGGCAGTTTCTAAGAGGAATCAAAAACATCAAACCTCCAAGGAAACCACCTCTACCTGCTTGGGACCTTAACTTTGTGTTGGAAAACTGCAGATCTACAGTACCTTTCATGGATGACTACCTTCCTTCTGGCCATAACCTCAGCAAAAAGAGTATCGGAGTTACAGGTCCTGATGGCAGTACAGCCATTCCTTATTTTTCATCAGGACAGAGTGTCATTGAGAACCAATCCTACATTTTTGCCAAAGGTGGTATCCAGGGTTTCATTAAACCAAGCTATTCACTTGCCTACCTTCTTTCCAAATCCACAAAACAAAGGGGAGAAACTTCTGCACACCCTGGACATACACAGACAGTTGCGCTACTACCTGGACAGAACTAAAAGTTACAGAAAAACTGACCAGCTGTTGGTAACATATGCTGCTGGTACACAAGGTAAAGCAATTTCCAAACAGACAATTTCAAAATGGATAGGAAATTGCATTCGCTTTTGTTACTCCTTTCATGGAAAGACTGTACCAGCTAACATTAGACCTCATTCCACGAGAGCAACAGCCACCTCCACAGCCTTTTTAAGATGGGTGGCTACCAAGGACATTTTAGAAGCTGCTACATGTAGCTCCATGCATACTTTTGCCAAGCATTACAACTTACCCTTATATTCCAGATCCAGAGCAGGCTTTGCTACAGCTGTCCTGCAGGGTGTTTTAGCTACACCATCCTTTTCTTAGTTCCTCCACCCCCAGATTGGCTATGGTACTCTACCCATATGTGATGACTGCAGATGCATCCTTGAAGGACATAGTACAGTTTTGTACCTACCATAAATGTAGATGTCCGATAGGTATGCATCTGCAGTCAGGTTTTCTCTCCCACCTTCCCCTCTGTGGTATTTCATGGGTACTTCCCCTCATACCTACCTGGGGGGGGATCTATTATGGTGTATTTGTTTATATATATATATATATATATATATATATATATATATATATATATATATATATATATATATTACTGTGCATGTTTGGATTTTCAAATGCATTTCTCCAAATTTAGCCTTCCTTAGAGGGCACCTGGCATCTGGGGCAAGAAAAACTGAGGAAGATGGCATCGGCTGATGCTTTTATACCCTAGGCGCTCTGACGTCAGGGAATTTGCGACATCAGCCGACGCCGGACCCAGACTTTGGAATCCGGCCGACCGAAGGGCTGCCTGAGGCAGGACAACTCATATGTGATGACTGCAGATGCATACCTATCGGACACCTACATTTATGGTAGGTACAAAACTGTACTTTTCTCCCCCTGAGGATTTTTCTTTTGGGGAAACTTTACATACCTTAAGGGAACATTTTCAGTGGGAAAGTCGTGATTTCTCTGAATCTAAAAAGAGACTTGGGGATTTTCTTCTTCTTCCTTAGCATAAGCCTTTGGCTGTACCTTCTGTTCTAGACATTGTTGATGATGTTTTTTCAGAATCTAGTATGGCTCCTTGTAAGCCAGACAGATACTACAGGGTTCCTGACTCTCACAAATTTCTTTTCAAAAATCCTATTGCTTATCCTGAAACAATTTCTCAGGGTCCCAAGGGCATTAAGGCCTCTACTGCTAAAAATCCTACCCCTTTTTGATAGAGATTCCAGGGCGCTGAATAGATGGGGTAAGAAGGTTTACACTGCAACCTTGGCAATCAGGGCTTTAAACTGTCAATTTCATAAGCTTAAATATCAATAGTATATCATGGGACTACTTAAACAGAAAATAATGTTAATCTCTGACTGTGTGGAGAATAAAGATTTGCAGGATTTATTGCATTCAGCTGCACAAGTTGGAAAACATACTTTGCAATGTGGTTATGATTCCTTGGAGGCCTCTTGCAGTGCTGCTGTAACTGGATCTGTGCTAAGAAGGCATGCTTGACTCTGCCTGACCATGTTAAAGAAAAATTTGTTGGATGCTCCTTACAACAGGGCCGTCTCTTTGGTAATAAGGCTGAAGAAGTGTTAAAAAAGATGGTAGATAAAGCTAAATCTATGCAAACTGTGAAAGATTTCTTACAAGTGCAACTTCCAAGATTTAGTAGGCACTAGCCTACTAAGAACTGGTCCTTTCCAGTCCCTTCGAGAGCCGCTCAAGTCAAATCCAGACATTCCAAAGGCTCCAGGTTTCAGTCACAAGGAACTTTAGAACAAAACAATGGGGTGCTTCCACCTCCAAATCTGGAAACAACAAGGCACCTCCCTATGGTAAAACGTCTCAATGACTTCCCTCTACAATCACCAAGCACTTACCTTTTAGCCGCCCCTTTGGGGGGAAAACTGGCACTTCATGCACGAAATTGGCAACTTTTTACCCAGGACAAATGGGTTTTAAATATAGTATCCCAGGGATACAGATTTAATTTCCACATGTTGCCAGTTCCAAACGGATGGCCAGATCTGCCCTCAAATCAGTGGGCAGA
Organism: Protopterus annectens; assembly: GCF_019279795.1. Taxonomy (NCBI): domain Eukaryota; kingdom Metazoa; phylum Chordata; order Ceratodontiformes; family Protopteridae; genus Protopterus; species Protopterus annectens. The sequence continues at coordinate 1,788,718,159 of NC_056741.1, read as the reverse complement.
GGCCCAGAAACAAGTTATGTCGCTCATGAACATGGGGGCTATCCAACCAGTACCGGAAGAGGAAAAGGGACAAGGTTTCTATTCAGGACTTTTCCTGGTACCCAGAAGAGACAAATCATGGCGTCCAATTCTGGACTTATCACATTTCTGGACATTCCAAAATTCAAGATGCTGACTCTTCAACAGTTACTACCTATGCTAGGCAAAGATGCCTGGTTGGTAACTCTAGACTTAAAAGAGGCTTACCTGCATATCCCAATCAGGGAATCTTGCAGAAGATACCTCCACTTCAAAGCAGGCTACTTGCATTACCAGTTCTCTGCACTGCCCTTTGGCTTATCTACTGCGCCCAGGGTCTTCACAAAGTGCCTGGCTCCAGTAATTGCATTTTGCAGGCAAAGAAATATTCAAATATATTCATACCTGGACGATTGTCTAATTTAGGCAGAAAACAAGGACATCTAAAGCATCTGGCCTTTGTAAAAAGGGTTCTAACTTGTCTAGGGTACACCATAAATAAAAAGAAATCACAACTGGTACCCTCTCAAAAAATTACATTCCTGAGTGCAAGCTTGAATACAACTGCCCAGATGACTTACCTTACGCCAGAAAAGCGAATTCAGTTGCTGACTTACTTCAGACAAGAGGCCACAAAAACCCTGCTATCTGCAAGACAAATTCTGCAAGCCTTAGGGTTCATGGCCTCCTGCATTCTTCTAATTCCATATGCAAGACTGCATATGAGGAAACTTCAGTGGTACTTAAAAAGTTTATGGAGTCAACATTGTAACAGCCTGGAAACAATGATTCCTATTATACCTTGCCTGCAACTAGAGTTCCTATGGTGGACAGAGGCCTGCCACCAAAACAAGGGACTGACATTCACTCCACTCCCTGCTGCCCAAACCCTAACTACAGACGCATCAGACTATGCTTGGGGGGGCTCATCTGGCAGGAAAGTGCATTCAGGGCAAATGGAGCCCAAATCAAATGCACTTGCATATCAATCAGAAAGCGATGCTAGCTGTACAGAATGCATTGACAGCCTTCAAGGACTACCTTCATCCAGGACAACTAATGATAAAGACAGACAACACCACAGTTATGTGGTACATAAACAAGCAGGGGGGTACACATTCCTACCCCTTTGCAGACTAGCCATGGCATTGTGGAACACGGCCTTGAACTACCAAGTACAACTACAAGCTCAATTCCTGCCAGGAAAGCTAAATACTCTGGCAGATGAACTGAGCAGAAATCTTATGGACCCACACAAGTGGGAACTGGAACCACAAGTTTTCAACATGTTGGCACGCAAATGGGGGAGTCCAGTCATATATCTGTTTGCCTCACCCCAGAACTATCAGTTGGACAAATTCTGCACAAGAATTCATCACAAAAAAGCTTGGAAAGTGGATGCTCTATCATTCAGCTAGAAAAACCTATCAGTCTGTGCTTTTCCCCCTCTGCCTCTGCTCTCCAAAGTTCTACTAAAAGTCAGACAGGACAAACCAAAAATGATTTTAATTGCTCCAGACTGGCCTTACCAACACTGGTACCCGCTCCTGTGCAATGTGTCGCACCTTCCTCCATGGTACCTGCCTCAGACACCTTACTTACTGTCTCAGCAGAACTACCAAATTCTGCACACTCCGCTCCAAACTTTGAATCTTGCAGCGTGGCTAATCACCTAAATTCACCCTTGGCATCCCTCAGCAAACCTGTGATGGATGTCATTTTGGAGGCTAGAAGGCCTAGTACTGGAAAATCTTATGCTGACAAATGGAAAAGTTTCTGTGCCTGGAACCAAACACAAGGAATAAGCACAGCAGTGCCCAACATTCCTCAGATTCTGCAATACTTAACTGAGATGCTTCACAAGGGCCTGTCCTTTTCTTCCATTAAAATCCATGCCTCAGCCACTTCAGCTCATTACAACACAGAACTTCCCCTCTTCTCTCATCCCCTGCTAAAGCAGTATCTCAGAGGGGCCAAAAACTTAAGACCACCCAGGAGAGCTCCAACTCCTGCCTGGGACCTCAATTTTGTATTGGAAAAGCTCACTGTCCCTCCTTTCGAGCCAGCTGCTACTGCAGACTTAAAATTTATCTCCTGGAAAACAGCTTTCCTTGTAGCAGTCACTTCAGCTCGAAGGATTTCCGAATTACAGGCTCTTATGGCAGTGGAGCCTTTCATTGTTTTCCATATGGACAGGGTATCTCTCAGGACCAATCCATCCTTCATGCCTAAAGTGATATCCAGTGTGGCTCTTAATCAAACATATCATTTGTCAACTTTCTTTCTCAATCCACAGAACAAGGGGGAGCAGATTCTGCATTCATTGGATGTACACAGACAACTTAGATTTTACTTAAACAGGACAAAATCTCAAAGAAAATCTGAACAACTGCTGGTGGCATTTGCTGCAGGGGCAGAGGGAAAGGCTATTTCAAAACAAACTATTTCCAAATGGAGAAGCCATTGTATTTGTTTCTGCTATATACACCATGGAAAAACTATCCCCCATGGGATCAGATCCCATTCCACCAGGGCTGCAGCTACTTCAACAGCCTTTCTCAGAGGGGTTCCTACCAGGGACATTCTAGAAGCTGCTACCTGGAGCTCAGTTCATACGTTCACCAAACATTACCATTTACCACTTTTCTCAAAATCCAGAGCTGGCTTTGCCACTGCTGTCCTGCAGGGCCTTATAGCTGGTCCTAATGCTTTATAATTCCCTCCACCCAACCATAGCTTTGGGAATCTACCCAAATGTAATGACTGCAACAGTGAAACCTGAAGAACATAGTACAGTTGTGTACACTTACCATAAATGTAGATGTTCGAGTGTATTCATTGTTGAAGTCCTGGTTACCCTCCCGCCCGCCCCCAATTTTTCTGTGGCTATACCTGCACTTCTTTCACTGTGCTTTTAATAGCCCTTCTGGTGTATTTGCATTTGGGATTGGAAGTATATTTTTTTGTGCTTTTATTTTTATTTGCTCCCCATTTGGGTGGCACCTGACATGTGGGGCAAGAAAAACTGATGTAATGGCATCGGCTGCATGTTTTATACCCATGACGACGTGACGTCATGGAAAAAGGGACAGCAACCGACGCAGGACCCAAGACTTTGTTAATCAGGCCGACTGAGGGCAACCTGCCAGCAGATTACCCAAATGTAATGACTGCAACAGTGAATACACTCGAACAGCTACATTTATGGTAAGTGTACACAACTGTACTTTATGCAGCATTGGGAATGGGATCATCTTTCATGGTTTAGAAAACTGAGTGTTTCCTTACCCCTTGAAGGCTGCATAGTCACAATGATAAGATATATTAAGACATAGTAGCATGGAGGTGCAGGGGGAAGGGGCTTGTTCCTTGCACATGTCTGTTAAAATTTTGATGATCCTTGATTTAGATTGTTTTCCATTCAGATGTCCTTCTATTCCCATGTTGTAGTATTCATAACATGAGGGAGTTCCCCCGCCTAGGCGACCCAAACGTCTGGGCAGTATACCAAAGACTTAAGCTACTGGCAGTATACCAAAGATTTAAGCTACTGCTAGGTATTTGCAACATTGCACACGGAGCAGCCGACGTCTGCCATAAAAGTGACATCTGCACATACCATCCTCAGGACTTCTCTGCCGCCAGTCCAAATGACAGCTTCCACCATTCGTTTGATCACCAAAAGTTTTCTACAATTCAGACAAGTGCCCCATCGGGGAAAACCTTTCTTGGGCTTTTGCTACTGCATGCTTGTTAGAGGTAACGTCATCCAAGAAGGGCAAATAACACTGTGGAAGACAGATTCTATACAAAGCCAACCACAACCAGTGTCTTTTCTGTCTGGGTTCCGATCACAGCTACAAGGCCTGTGCCATCTGTCAGGTATTCATCCCTAAAACACTTCGCAGTCATCTGTCTGCCCTTAACATATATCTTGAAAACCAGAGACTAAAGCAACTAGCGCTAGGTATGGAAGGTACTTCAGGTCCGTCGAGTGAGACTTTGAAGAAAAAGGTGAAAAAGGCAAGGCCTGAATCTTCAGCTGCACCTCTGATCCTGGATGTCTTTCTCAAGGCCGTTGAAGGCCCAGAAGTATGTATGATGTCTGGTCCTCCTCCTTAAGTGGGTACTGATTTAGAAGTTGCTAGGGAGGGTTCCTTCAGCATGTCCCCAAAGGTATTGCAGACGTCCATTATGGACAGTAAGGGGGAACCATGGCTCACTCCTTCAAACATTCCTTGTAGTACCTCTCTTACCCTTCCATTGAGGTTTTGCCAAAGTCAGATGTTCATCGTGTTTCACTGTTACAGTCATTACAATTGGGTTATCCTGCTGGCAGGCTACCCGCAGTCGGCCCGAGTTCCAAAGTCTAGGTCCGGCGTTGGTTGCTGTCGCCTCCTCCCTGATGTCAGTGCGCCGGGGGTATAAAAGATGCAGCTGATGCCATTTTCTTCAGTCTTTCTTGCCCGTGCGGTACCCGAAGCAAAAACAGTTCGCAAGTGCCAGTGGGCCGACTCCTGAGTTTTTCAAATACGAATTTCAGATCCAAAGTCTTCATTAAAGCTAAGTACCCCGTTGGAGAAACTTTTTTCTTGCTACAGACCGATGTCAGAAAAAGTTAGTAACTCTATTTCTTGTGGGAAGCAAATACCTCATAAGGATTTTCATTCTTACTGTATTCCTTGCGTAGGCCCTGATCATAACATTGCTAGTTGTCGGTTTTGTGCTAGATTTAACCAACGCACTATTAAGCGTCAGTACGATTTTGCATTCCATTACTTTGGCAGAAGATTTAATTATATAATGCCGTCGGATCAGCTGACTACCCGAGTTTATAAAAAATGTAAAGAAAAAGAGAAGGACAGGCATCCGAGATCCAAAACCGATGACGAGGCTTCTTCTAGGCCTGCCGCCGGTTCTCAGTGAGGTGCTTTCGCAGCCCCTGACGCCTGCTACCTCAGAGCCACAGGTCGCTTCCGACTCCCATGTGGAGCCGACTTCGCCTCTGCAAACTCAAGGTATTGGACACTCGGATACTATTCCCTCAGATGGGTCTGGAGCCGCTGAGCAGGCATCGGCTTCTGAGGGTGTTTTCGGGCCTACACAGTTATATGTGAAACCTACTTCAGCTACAAAGACAAAGACTAAAGCAGCTCTAAAGACAAAGAAACGAGTACAGCATTCACATGGACAGGCCTCCATGCCTAAAAAACAGATGCTTAAAATGGCCGAAGACCATATTACTTTGATCAGGGGATCTCATCCCCGTCCTGATAAGAGGCCTTGGCAAGAATTAGAATATGAATATTCAGACCAGGTTTCCATTTCCTCTGATTCCTCCTCTGAACAGGATTGCTCTATTCCTCCCTATGAGGATTCTGATGCTGAAGAATCTATCCCTTCAGCCTCTCCTCCTGAGGATTATTCTTTTGGGGAAACACTGCATACTATTTGGGAGCATTTCCACTGGGAGAGCCAAGATTACTCAGAATCCAAGAAAAGGCTCAGAGACTTCCTTTTATTATCCCAGCACAGGCCCCTTGCTGTCCTGCCTGTTTTAGACATTAAAGATGATGTATTTTCAGTCTAGTCTTTCTCCAGACTCTCTACCACCAGCCCCTGTTAAACCAGACAGATACTATAGGGTTCCTGATTCACATAAATTTCTCTATAAGAACCCTGCAGCTGACCCAGAAACCATCTCTCAGGGTCCCAAAGGGGTCAAGGCTTCTACTGCAAAAAACCCAATCTCCTCTGACAGGGATTCTAGGGCCCTAGATAGATGGGGCAAAAAGATTTATACCTCTGCTACCTTGGTGGTAAGAGCTTTAAATTGCCAATTTCATATGCTTAAATATCAACAATATCTTATGTCTTTGCTTAAACAGAAAATGTCAGCAAATACAGAATGTGCAGACAACAAAGAAATGCAGGATTTATTGCATGCAGCTGAACAAGTTGGAAAGCATACTTTGCAATGTGGTTTTGATTCTCTTGAGGCCTCCTGCAGGGCCGCTGTTACAGGTTCTGTCATTAGGAGGCATGCTTGGTTAAAAGAACAAAATCTGCCTGATCATGTTAAAGCAAAACTGTTAGACGCTCCTTTACAGCACGATACTTTGTTTGGTGTTAAAGCAGAAGAGGTACTGAAGAAAATGGAGGACAAAGCTAAATCTATGCAAAAAGTTAAGGATTTCTTGCAGGTACAGCCTCCCAGATTTAGCAGGAACTGGCCTACAAAGAATTGGTCCTTTCCAGTGTCAGACCACAAAGGGGCAGATACAGATGCCCGAGAGGCAGTTCACAGCTCCAAGGCTCATACAGCCCTAAACAATGGGGTGCTTCTACCTCCAAGAGCGGAGAGGAAAAATCACAGCCATACAGAAAACAGTCTCAATGACTTTCCACTTCCAGCACCAAGCATTTATCTTTTGGCAGCCCCTTTGAGGGGAAAACTAGCACTTTTTCACAAAATTGGCAAATGATCACCCAGGACAAATGGGTTCTGAATATAGTTTCACAAGGCTACAGGTTCCACTTTCACACCCTGCCAAAGCTAAACGGTATGCCAGACCTGCCACGCAATCAATGGACAGAGGCACAAAAACAAGTTTCATCCCTCATGGACATGAGGGCCATTCAACAAGTGCCAGAGCAATAGCAGGGACAAGGATTCCATTCAAGACTGTTCTTGGTACCCAGAAAGGACAAAGTCTGGAGACCAATACTGGACCTATCTATTCTAAACACATATCTGGATATTCCAAAATTCAAAATGTTGACTCTACAGCAGCTTCTGCCCATGTTGGGCAAGAAGGCTTGGCTTGTGACCTTAGATCTAAAAGAGGCATACCTGCATGTCCCAGTCAGACAAACATGCAGAAGATATCGCAGATTCAAAGCTGGCTCAATGCACTAGCAATTCTCTGCACTGCCCTTTGGCTTATCTACTGCGCCCAGGGTCTTCACAAAGTGCCTGGCACCAGTAATTGCATTTTGCAGACAAAGAGGAATACAAATATATCCTTACTTGGACGACTGCCTTATACAAGTGGAGAACAAGGACATTCTACTACAGCATCTGGCATTTGTGAAAAGATTGCTAACAGGTCTAGGGTACACAGTAAACAAGCAGAAATCAAAACTCGTACCCTCTCAGAGATAATATTCCTGAGTGCAAGCTTAAATACAACTGCCCAGATGGCTTATCTCACGCCAGACAAACACAGACAACTGACTACTTATTTCAAAATGTTGGCAACAAAGACCCAGTTATCTGCAAGAAAAATTCTGCAGGCCTTAGTTTTTATGGCATCCTGCATTCTGCTAATTCCATATGCAAGTCTACATATGAGGAAACTTGAATGGTATCTAAAAAGTGTTTGGACTCAACATTGCCACAGCCTGGAAACAATAATTCCCCTCATTCCCTGCCTGCAACAGGAGTTTCGATGGTGGGCAAAAGCCTGTCACCACAACACGGGACAGCCATTCACCTTACACACAGCCAGGCAAACATTGACAACAGACGCATCAGATTATGCCTGGGGGGCCCATATGGCAGGAAGATGTATTCAGGGCACATGGTCCGCAAGTCAAATGCATCTACATATTAATCAAAAAGAGATGCTAGCTGTTCAGAATGCCCTGACAACCTTCAAGGATCTTCTTCATCCAGGACAACTACTAATAAAGACGGACAATACTACAGTCATGTGGTACATAAACAAGCAGGGAGGCACACATTCCTACCCCCTCTGCAGGCTAGCCATGAACTTGTGGGGTACAGCATTGACTTAACAAGTACATCTGCAAGCACAATTCCTGCCAGGAAGGACAAATACTCTGGCAGACGAACTAAGCAGAAACCTAGTGGATCCTCACGAGTGGAAATTGGATCCACAAGTGTTCAGCATGATAACAAGGACCTGGGGATGCCCGGACATAGACCTCTTTGCCTCCCTTCACAACTGCCAACTACAGAGATTCTGCACAAGGACTTATCACAAGCTATCATGGAAAGTGGATGCTCTATCTTTCAGCTGGAAAAATCTAACAGTATATGCTTTTCCTCCTTTGCTTCTCCTCCCCAAGGTATTCCTCAAGGTCAGACAAGAGAAACCAAAAATGATACTGATTGCCCCAGACTGGCCCTGCCAGCACTGGTACCCAATCCTAAAGAGCTTGTCTCAATGCCCAGCTTGGACATTACCTCAGATTCCTCACTTATTGACTCAACAAGACAGTCAGATACTGCACAGCCAACTCAAGACCTTAAACCTGGCAGCATGGCGGATAATGTAGCCTCTCAACACACACCTCTCTCTAAAGCAGTGATGGATGTTATTTTGGAGGCCAGGAGGCCTAGCACCAGAAAATCATATACAGAAAAATGGAAGAGATTCTGTACTTGGAACCAGGCACAAGGTTTTGACAAAATTGTTCCAAATATTCCGCAGATTTTGCAATACTTAACTGAGATGCTGGATAAGGACCTTTCTTTTTCATCAATTAAAATTCATGCCTCTGCCATTTCAGCTCATTACAATACAGAACCACCTATTTTTTCTCATCCGTTACTAAGGCAGTACCTCAGATGGGCCAAAAGCATAAGACCTCCAAGGAGAGCACCAATACCTGCATGGGACTTCAACTACGTCTTGGAAAAACTCACACTGCCTCCGTTTGAACCAGCTTCTGCAGCTGATATAAAATTCTTATCCTGGAAAACAGCTCTGCTCCTAGCAATAACCTCCGCTAGGCGAGTCTCAGAGTTACAGGCACTCATGGCTGTAGAACCTTTTATCATTTTCCATCCTGACAGGGTTTCTTTGAGGACAAACCCTACATTTATGCCTAAAGTAGTGTCCAGTGTGGCCCTTAACCAAACAATTCATTTGCCTACCTTTTATCCAAACCCACAGAATAAGGGTGAGAGAATTCTGCATTCTTTGGACATTCACAGACAGCTACGCTTCTACTTGGACAGAACCAAAGCTTTCAGAAAGACTGAGCAACTTCTAGTGTCATATGCTGCAGCATCACAAGGACGGCCTATCTCAAAGCAGACTATTTCAAAGTGGATAGGCCACTGTATTCGTTTTTGCTATTCACAGCATGGCAAATCAGTGCTTAAGGGCATTAGGCCACATTCAACCAGAGCAGCAGCCACTTCATCAGCCTTCCTCAGAGAAGTACCAACCAAAGACATTTTAGAGACTGCAACTTGGGAGTTCAGTGCATACTTTTGCAAAGCACTATCACTTACCTCTCTACTCTAAATCCAGGGCAGGCTTTGCCACTGCAGTTCTGCAGGGCCTGATAGCCTCTCCTATTCCTGTTTAGCAGCAGCCTCCCAACCTTAGCTTTGGGATTCAACCCAAGTGTAATGACTGCAACAGTGAAACACGATGAACATTGTACAGTTGTGTACCTACCATAAATGTAGATGTTCGAGTGTATTCACTGTTGCAGTCCAGGTTACCCTCCCACTATACCCCCTTTTCTTTGCTGGGACTTATCTGTACTTCTCTATTCTATACAACCTATGTTGTGCATTTGCTTGTAGATGAAGGAAAAGTTGTTTTTTGTGCATGCATGCTTATTGGCATAATTTAGCCTACCATTTTTGGGGTACCTGACATCTGGGGCAAGAAAAACTGAAGAAAATGGCGTCGGCTGCATCTTTTATACCCCTGGCGCACTGACGTCAGGGAGGAGGCGACAGCAACCGACGCCGGACCTAGACTTTGGAACTCGGGCCGACTGCGAGTAGCCTGCCAGCAGGATAACCCAATTGTAATGACTGCAACAGTGAATACACTCGAATATCTACATTTATGGTAGGTACACAACTGTACTGTCCCGAGCCTAGGCCTGAGTCAGCCCTTCCGTTCCAGCCTGATGTAGGCCTTCCTCTCTAGAGGAAATGCAAACAGAAACGTGTCTGCCATACAGGAGTCTTTCCTAGACTGGCAGGCCTTTTCCCAAGGGATCTTGAATGCCTTCCTGGCACTTGCGCCTTCCACTTTGCAACCACCTACTCCAACAAGTCCTATTTCCGCTCCACCCAGGAGTACTGCTGTTGAACAAGAGGCCTCTGAAGACGATGAATCTTCAGATGAGTCTCTGGTCTACTCCACTCAAATAGTCTCTCCTCTGGGTTTTGCCTACCCTGAAGTTGATTCTAATGGTGGAGATTCTCCTGAAGTGGATATTACATTTGACGAAACTATCTCCAGAATGAGGAAATTTTTCAAGTGGGAAAGCTCCCAGATTTCAGAAGTACAAAAGAGGTACTATAATCTCTTACAAATAGATTCTCCTGCCCCTTTAGACATTCCTCCTGTTTTGCCAACTATTCAAGATGCCTTTTTTGCAGCATCCAAAAACCCTGACTCTCTGCTTCTTGCTCTTAAAAGATCAGACAAGTTCTATAAAGTCCCTGAAGACATTAGCTCCCAGTACAAATGCATTCTTGCAGACCCAGCCGTGATCTTTTCTCTCTGCTGATAAAACCACTAAATTACTGCCCTCCACCAAACTCCTGGCCTAAGAGAAGGATAGTAAAATGATGGGGAGAATTGGGTAAAAGGTCTACACCTCTTCTACTCTGGCTTTTAGGGGCATTAATTATCAGACACATGTCTAAGTAAGTTCTGGCCCTACTTTCACAGGCCTCTAAGATGCTGACAGATCTCCCAGATTCTGCAGCAAAATCCCAGTTTTCTTCTCTCTTTGCAGCTTCCTCCCCAGGTTACCAGGCATTCCATAAAATGCAGTTATGATGCAGCTGAGGCGCCTGCAAGATCAGCAGTATCTGCTTCTGTCCTCAGCAGATATTCCTGGCTGAAATTGCAGCCATTGCCTGAGGATTTCAAGGCAAAACTTTTGGATGCACCACTGGAGAACACCGCCCTATTTGGTTCTATTGCAGCAGCCCTGTTCAAATCCCTAAAAGGAAAAGAACTTCAGGAACTTAGGCTCATAGGTTCATAGGTATCTACTAGGCTAATGGGCCTGGAGCCTTTAAAAGCCTTGTCCATAAGATTACCCTGGCATCGTGCCACCTGACCTTAGTTCCCAGTGCCTCTGTCGAGTAGAGCCACTGGAGTGATGTCCAGGGTGAATTTTCTATTTCCCATCGACTCAAGATTTGTCTTGAACAGGGCCAGTGAGGTGCTCTGCTTGACATGTATGGGAAGTCTATTCCATAACATGGGTAGTGTTTGGATTATGAACCTGTCCCTCCAGCATGCTCTGTTGATTGTGGTAATGAGCTGGAGGTCTCTGGAGCTTGTGGTGCGGAGGGATTAGGATTTCTTCAGATGTAGCATTTCTAACAGAGCTGGGTCAGACATGGCTTTGTAAGTCAAGCAGAGATCACCTCTAAGTAGGCGATATGAGACAGAAAATAGTTGGAGTTTTTTTAGTCTGTCCATATAGGACAAGTGTTTAAGGCCTAGGATTCTCTTTGTGAGGTACTTTTGTGGCTTCTCCAGTTGTTGCAGGTGTCTAGTGAGGTACATGCCAAATGGGGCATTGTACTCGATGACTGGCCTAATGAGGGAAAAGTATAGGGAGACGATGACCTCTTTCTTCCTGGATGCAAAACCCTTAGTAATGAGATGTGCCACACAGAAGGACTTTCTTTTTTTTTCAAAACAGGTTTATTGTTTTAACATATAAGAGAAATATCATAACAATTTTATACAAGTAATTAAAATAGGTATTATTATAACATTCAACAAAACAACTAAAGTATTTACAAAGACATCCACTACAATCAGATCAATTAATTAAACTAAAATGCCATGCTATTGAAATTAAAATTTTTTTAAGAAATTTTGTAAATTATCCCATACAATATAATAAGATGTGTTTCTATTTGTTCTTGTCCAAATTGTGTTTATTTCCATATGGCACACTATATTCATAACATTTTTAAATTCATTGAACGAAGGAGGTATATCTGAAATCCAATTTCTAGTTATTATTTTCCTAGCCACTGCTAGAATAGACCATAACAAGGGAAGTTTAACCTTTTTAACACTTTGAGGTACAGGTGTGTTGAATAATGTAAGAGATTTAGAAATAATGAAATTATCTGTAAAAAGAGCCTGCAAAAATTCATTAATTGACTTCCAGTATTCTTTCAATTTTATACAGTCATAAAACATATGAGCCCAGTCAGCATTAATTTCTACATTACACCTCTTACATAAATTATCTTTATTATTTATTTTATTCATCATCAAAGGTGTATAAAAAGATCTATGTAAAATTTCCATGTATAAAGTCTCCAGACAATGGAAGACGTAGTTCTATAAGCAGATTCCAATATATATTGTTTATCTTGTTGATTTGGTGGGTCCCCATTAATAGAAGTGAAATAATTCCAGTATGAATCTACACTGTAAAAAGTTTCTTGTCTGATAATTTTATGTATGTATGAAAGTTTACCTTTATCAGAAACTTTATGTTGTAAATTTAATATCAAGTAATCAATCAGTGTTGGAATAGATTCTTTAACTGTTATAGACATTAGATCTATTTTATTAATGAGATGTTGTCTAAAGGTCTGAACCTCTAACCAGCAAGTTTCTCTTAGATCAAATTCTTGTTTTAAAAAATCTAGATTTTTAACTTTATTATCAGATATCAACTGATACCAGTACTTTAGATCATTATCTATAGCTAAATGAGTTCCTTCAGAAGTAGATGACAAAAGCATACCCTGAGTATACATTATAGGGAATACAATAAAATTCCATTCCCTATACTTAGTGTGTATGAATATAAAGTTACGATAACTAATAATAATATTTAATGGGTAACAAACCATATGTTTAGGTGTAATAGGTGAAGTACAAAATTCCTTTAGTAACCATAACATGGAGTTATTTACAATCATATTTTTATGTGTTAAGGAGATTTTCATGAAGTGCATACTAATTAGCTCCCAATAATCTTTCCATTTTGCGACATATGACTGATCTATTAATAAAGTAATAACTTTTACAATAGAAGAGATAGTATATAAATTAAAGTCTGGAAAAGAAATACCCCCTTGAGACCAGCTATTAGTATGTTTCTTTAATGCAATCCTAGGTCTATTAGGTGCCCATAGAAAATTTAACATTAGTGTATTCAGTTTCTTGATAATTATTTTTGTAGGAGGAAGTATTATTGATTGTATTAAGTATAAAATCTTGGGGAATATTATCATTTTAATAATTGTAAGTCTCTCCTCCATAGTAAAAACATATTTTTCCAGGTATTTAAAAGATTTTGTATATTAAGAAAACAGGTATTATAATTATTATATATAATAGATTTAATATCTTTAGATAGTATTATACCTAAATAAGTTATCTGACCTGAATTGGGTACATATTTAGTAAAATCACTAATGAGAATATTTTTTCGTATATATAGGTAGTATTTTAGTTTTTCTTCATTGAATATTAAACCAGAAATACTTTTAAAATTCATCATGTTATCAAATAGAGACTGCATAGAAGAATTAGATCCTGCTGATGTAATTAGAACATCATCTGCAAAAGTTGAATTTTGGATGTTGTATTTTTATCTATTTCAAAACCCTCTATGTCAGTACTGTTTCTGATCAAATTAGCCCAAGGCTCCATTACTAAAGTGAATAATAGTGGAGAAAGTGGACATCCTTGTTTTGTACATTTAAGAATGGGTATTTTTGTGAAACATATGTTCCTACCTTAATATAAGCCAACGTTCCTTTGTATAAATGCTCAATTAGATTTACAAATGCATCTGAGAAGTTTGTGCACTTCATTAAGGTAAACAGATAGTCCCAACTTACTGAATCAAATGCTGAACTTATATCAAGACTAATAAGTGTTAAATCTTTCTTTTTCCTATTTGCAAAATCTATTAATGTTAAAGTTCTTCTTATATTATCAAAAGTATTTCTATTTACAATGAAGCCTGTCTGATCTATATCTATAATGCCGGAATGATTGTCTTCAATCTATCAGCAAAGATATTCATAAACATTTTATAATCAACATTAAGTAATGAGATGGGCGATATGAAGAACATCTAGTTGGATCTTTATTAGGTTTTAAAATTGGCGAAATAAATGTATATTGCCAAGATGGGGGTTATTAACTCAGTTTGGGCCAAAATAAAAACCTTATGTATTAATGAATATGTATTTTTAGAAAGGATTTTATATATCTCTGGTATAATACCATCATTACCCGGTGCTTTGTTTGATTTAAGCTTATTTATTTGTGTAATAACCTCTGTATATGAAATACTTTTGTCCAATAGTTTAATCTGTTGTTTATTAAGCTTTTATTCATGTTTGTGGTTATAAACTCCTTTATTTTATCTTTAGGTTCCATGTTAATGTTATTATGGTTAATTTTGTGAAAGTGATTTCTAAATTCATCTAGTATTTCTGGTATACTAGAAACATTCTTCTTTTCCTTAGAGAAAGATTTCTTTGTTATGGTTTTGTTTATTCAACCTTTTTGTTTTCTTGTTAAGTCTATGTAAGTATTTGGGGCTTATTGAATAAGACAAAAACTTGTATTTCTCTAAAGTTATTTTAACTTTATGAGTTAAAATTTCTTTGTATTTCTCATTTAGTTTGTTTATTTCTTCAATAACTTTCTTGTCTATAATATTTTCTTTATTATTATGTTTATAGGAGTCTAATTTACTTTGAATATCTAACAATTCCTTATCCCAAGATTTCCTTTTATTATTATACAATCTGATACTTTGTCCATATAGATATGATTTTAAGGCATCCCAAACATAAACAATTGAGACTTCAGGAGTATTATTTATGTCTAAAAAATGTTTTACTTCTGAAAGTATATATTCTTTATAGTCTTTTAGTTGAGTTAAGTATGCTGGTATCCTTTTGATCTGAACATTATGAGTATTTTTTATCATGAATTCAAAAACAATTGAATTATGATCAGATATAGGACATGAAATTATTTTGGAATTAATTAAATCTGTTACCATCTGGTTAGAAATAAAGACCCTATCTATTTTTGAATACGTTTTGTATCTGTTAGAAAAAAGGTGTATGGTAATGATTTTGAATCTATCTGATTATTAATATCATTCAAATGATAAGACTTAGCAAAATCATTTAAATGTTTTGCATTAGATGTAATTCTTCTTTTCCCTATAGTGGTAGTATCACTTTCATGTAGTATACAATTAAAGTCACCAGCTAAAATAATATCTCCTATAGAGAATGATATGATCTTATCAAGATGATGTTTCACTGTATTAATACCAATTCCAGGTATCCAATATACATTAATTAAAGTGTAAGTCTTCCCATTAATTTGTATTGTAACCATACAAAACATTCCTTTGTCATCCTGATAAGACTTAATGGTTTTAGGAATGGGTATACTTTTATTCCATAAAATAGCCACTCCTCTTTTTAACTGAGTGTGCTCTGAACTAACCAATACTGTATATGTGTTTGTGGCTAGTTTATCAATATCATTTTCAAGAGATGGGTTTCTTGCAGGAAGACTAAGTTGGCCTTATGTAAATTAATGTATCTTATTAGGCTTGCCCTTTTACATGGATTATTCAATCCATTAATGTTTAAAGAAATTCCTTTTAAAGATGTCATTTGGCATTTTTAAAACTTAAGAATCTTATTATCAAAATAACAAATAACAAGATAAGTAATGTTACATCTCCTCCTTTAGGTGTACCTTTAAATATAGCTGAATTTATTGAATCTCTTATGGGATTTCGTATAGGATTCAATTTTGTTTGTAGTGACAATGAATGTACAAAATATATTGTGGATGTCAAAACTATATACAAATAACAATGAACAAGTGAAAATAATGTAAGGATTAAACCTTGCATCCAGCGTGGAGTTATAAACTCCAACTTAGAGTAGTATTTACCACTCAAGTTAACCCCCTACCCTAAGCAGCAGTACCTCAGCTACCACCTTATCAATTTAATACTAGTTATATTTAACTGAGGTTAACAGTTTTCAATTCAATTATCTAGCAAGGCAAGACTACACATTTGGTAAAACAGCATCATATAAACTAAAATAAACCCTTTTTTTTTTTTTTTTTAAACTGTTCATACTACTATATATATCCATGTAATATAAAACACTTGTATTCAAATAGCATTCAAATAATCTTGATGTTAGAAATCAAGAGGAGAGAAAAATAAGTTCTAACATTCATTTAAATCAAAAACTTTGGCTAATATGATTCAGACATTACATATATTAAGATGCATCTATTTTCTGTCATGTAAATGCAATTAACAGCTTCCAAAAAAAACCTTGAATTGCTTGTATATGAGCATTTACTCAAACTCATTATTGTCAATAGAATAAAATATTGTATTCATAGAAATTGTTATAAATCATACTGCATAGTTATGCAGATTCTCAGAAACACTTATATACATATATACATACACACACACACACACACATATATATATATATATATATATATATATATATATATATATATATACATATACACACACACACACACACATATATATATATATATATATATACACACACACACACACACACACACACACACACACACACACACACACACACACACACACACACACACACATATATATACATACATATACACACACACACACACACACATATATATATATATATATATATATATATACACATATATATACATATGCATATACACACACACACACACACACACACACATACACACACACACACACACACACACACACATACACACACAAACACACACACACATACACACACACACACACACACACATATATATATATATATATATATATATCTGATCTCACTAAGTTGTGTCCTTACTTAGCACTATCTTACTTGCTGTCCCTACAATAAATCTGTCTGCTTTATACAAAATAATGCACAGCAAACACATTTTAGTAACCAGATTTTACAACCATGTTATACTACTGCTTTAAAATATATCACATGCCAATTTCTTCCAGTATAGAGTTATAAAATTATTTATGCTTGTCAATCAGATGAATTAAATGAGTTATAGTAATGTATATGTTTGGAACATAAGTTTTTAACACAGATTATTAAGCTGCTGTTAAGTAGATTTTCAAAAACACTTGAATAAATGTTTCATTTTCTATGCCTTCTATTTACTTATTACAAGAAACTGTAT
The DNA here is from genome assembly GCF_019279795.1 of Protopterus annectens. Taxonomy (NCBI): domain Eukaryota; kingdom Metazoa; phylum Chordata; order Ceratodontiformes; family Protopteridae; genus Protopterus; species Protopterus annectens. The sequence continues at coordinate 1,788,700,919 of NC_056741.1, read as the reverse complement.
CATTTAAATTCATTATAACTGACATATTTTATGAATTATAACATAGATATTTAAGTAATTATATAAAATAACTCACATTTAGATGTTAAAGAGTTCATTTTCCTTCACATAGTCGCATTTATATCATTTCTATTTCCTGGTAGAGTGTCATTCCTGAATCTGTGATGTGTCAGTGTGATATCTAGGTCAAAGGTGAGACTAGCTGCTTTCAGCTTCTCTGTGAGAATTCTGAGAGTTGAAGCTTTTGAAGTAGCTCATGGACACTGTGCATGAGACAGCCCACATCAGAGATTGTCTCTCTTAACATTTTGGCGGGAAACTTATTAAAAACTAGTGACAAACATTCATTTAGCAGTGTAAATGCATCTAAACATGACAAAACCTTCACAATGTATTTTACAGGTTATTACAGCTTCTATGTAAGTGAAATTAAGCCCAAAATTATTAATATGTAATAAAACTCAATATTTTTGTCCCAACTCAATTTTTATGCAAATCTTATTATTTACTGTGTCTATATGATCAAAAGCATTTCTATATATTAATAAAGAAAAGAAAAAGAGAGTAGAAAGTAAAAGGGTGTAAGGCAGAAATAGAGAAATCTATAAGAAGTATATACAATGGAATATTACTTACTGTTTATATTAATAGAGTTAAAAATAAAACATATTATTTACTATTATTTAGTTCTAATTATTATTAGTTAAAGCATGACAGATTATTTACAAACAAGCATAAGCAGTGTAATCAAGAAAGTATAATTAGGAATAGCATTTGAAGAACATATAAACTTTTTACAAGGAATAAATATGTTATTATTCTATTAATCATATTTTCATTACTCTTCTCCCTGCCCTCCCCCACCCTTTATCCACTACATAATCTAAATAGAATGTCATTGTTTAAACAAAGAAAAGAAGAAAAGAAGAAGAAAAAAAAAAAGATAAAGAAAAAAAATGTATCAAATTACTGACCTTACTTCTCCTTTTCAGAAAAAGAAACCAGTTGAATCACAACTTGCCATTAAATCTCCAGGTATTTTGACTAGTTATGAAACAAAACATTTCTTTGCAAACAGAAGGACTTTCTGACCACATTGGCAATGTGCTGGTCAAAAGGGAAGATGTTCATCGTGCATACAGCTGCAGTCATAACAGATGGGTTCTCCTGCCGTCAGGCGGGTCCTCGGTCGGCCGAATTCCAAAGTCTAGGTCCGGCGTCGGTTGTCGTCGCTTCTTCCCTGATGTCAGTGCGCCAGGGTATAAAAGAACCAGCCGACGCCATTTTCTTCAGTCTTTCTTGCCGCGCGGTGCCCGAAGCAGAAGCAGTTCGCAAGTGCCAGTCGGCCAGCTCCTGAAATTACGAAAATTTTGCAACCGAAGTCTTCTTGAAAGCTAAGTACCCGTTGAAACTTTTCTTGCCTCAGACCGATGTCAGACAAAGTTAATAATTGTATTTCTTGTGGGAAGCAAATACCGCATAAGGATTTTCATTCCCTCTGCATTCCTTGCTTAGGCCCAGACCACAACGTCTCGGTCTGTCGTTTTTGTGCTACATTCAACAAACGCACCATTAAGCGTCGGGCGGAGTTCGCCCAGCACTATTTTGGCAGAAAATTTAACTATATTATGTCATCGGATACTCCGACTCCAGTTTTGTCTAAAAAATGCAAAGATAAGGACCGATACACAAGGTCCGTGGCCTCTACCGACACCATGCCAAAGCCGACTACAGGTGGTCCGGTTCTCGGCGAGGTGCCTACGCAGCCCCTGCCTACCGACGACACTTCATTGGCGGTGTCTTCTGTGCCCGAGGTCGCAGGCTCCTCGGCCCACACCCCGACTACAGATACCGAAGCCACTCTTGGTGGTGAATCTCAAAATGTAGACAGGTCTGCCTCCTCTCAAGGTGTCTTCAGACCTTCATCTTCTTTTTCTATCAAGGCTTTCACTAAGTCTAAAGCAGCCATGCATTCTAAGAAACAAACTCCACAGGGCCCTTCACCAGGCCCCATGCCTAAAAAACAGATGCTTAAAATGGCTAAGGATTTCATTACTCTTATCAGGGGTTCTCAACCCCCCCCCCCCCGGACAAAAGGCCCAGAGTGGAGGAAGAATCCCCCTCCTCTGACCAGGCCTCCATTATTTCAGATCACTCTGATGAACAGGAACATTCTTACTCCCCTTTTGAAGATTCTGATGCTGAGGAGTCCATTCCCTCTGGTCCCCCCCCCCCCCAGAGGAATTCTCATTTGGGGAAACCTTGCATACCTTAAGGGAACACTTCCACTAGGAAGGCCAAGAGTACTCAGATTCCAAGAAAAGGCTTAGGGATTTTCTCTTGCTACCCCTGCACAGGCCTCTGGCTATACCTCCTGTCTTAGACATACTAGATGATGTGTACTCAGAGGCCTGCCTTAACCCGGATTCTTTACCTCCAGCCCCAGTCAAGCCTGACAGGTACTACCGAGTTCCTGACTCACACCAATTTTTTTACAAAAGCCATGCGGCTGACCTAGAAACTATCTCACAGGGCCCCAAGGGAATTAAGGCCTCCCCTGCTAAAAACCCATTACCTTCCGAGAGAGATTCCAGATCCTTAGAAAGGTGGGGAAAAAAAGGTATACACCTCGGCCACCTTAACCATGAGGGCATTAAACTGCCAGTTCCATATGCTAAAGTACCAACAGTTTCTGATATCATAGTTGAGAAGTAAAATATCACAACCTGAACAACCAGACTTGAAGGAGTTGCAGGATTTGATGCATAGTGCAGAACAAGTGGGTAAACATACCTTGCAATGTGGTTTTGATGCTCTACAGGCCTCATGTAGAGCTGCTGTAACAGGATCAGTCATAGGTAGACATGCCTGGCTCAAGGAGCAAACCTTACCAGATCATGTCAAAGCTAAATTACTAGATGCCCCTCTACAAAATGATGTATTATTTGGTGTTAAAGGTGAGGAGGTATTAAAGAAAATGGAGGAAAAGGCTAAATCAATGCAAACAGTGAAGGATTTTCTACAGGTACAACCTCCACGTTTCAGTAGAAATTGGCCTTCCAAAAATTGGTCCTTTCCAGCCACGGACAGACCCCAAAGAGGTAGATACAGGCGCCCGAGGGGCAGAGGGCAATCTCAAGGATCGTTTAGAGGCAGACAATGGCAAGCTCCTACACAAGGAGGTGGTGAGGATAGTTCGCAGCCATTCAGAAAGCAAGCCCAATGACTTTCCCCTTTGCATGCCAAGCAAGGCTCAAATGGCAGCACCCTTAGGCGGGAAACTGGCACTATTTTCAAAAAATTGGCATATTGTCACAAAAGACAAATGGATCCTGGACATTATAAACAGAGGCTACAGATTCCATTTTCACACCCTTCCAAAAATGAGAGGCATGCCAAACCTGCCACACAATCAAAGGGCAGAGGCACAAAGACAAATTTCAGATCTCATGGACATGAAAGCTATTCAAGAGGTACCTACCCACGAACAAGGTCAAGGTTTTTATTCCAGACTATTCCTGGTACCAAGGAAGGGAAAAGATTGGAGACCTATTTTCGACCTCTCCATCCTAAACACATTTTTACTCGTACCAAAATTCAGGATGCTCACATTACAGCAGCTTCTTCCCATGCTGGGCAAGGAGTCTTGGCTGGTAACATTGGACCTCAAGGAGGCATACCTGCATGTCCCACTCAGACAAAATTGCAGAAGATACCTCAGATTTCTTGCAGGTTCAACCCATTATCAATTCTCTGCATTGCCCTTTGGCTTATCTACTGCACCCAGAGTATTCACGAAATGCCTGGCATCAGTAATTGCTTACTGCAGACTTCAAGGGATACAAATATACCCATATTTGGATGACTGCCTGATCCAAGCAGACAGCAAGCACATACTTATGAAACATCTGGCTTTTGTAATAATGTTGTTGAATTCTCTGGGATACACAGTCAACAAAAAGAAATCAAGGCTAATACCCTCTCAGAAAATAATTTCCTGGGTGCCAACTTGGACACAAACACCCAGATGGCCTACCTCACACCAGAGAAGCAGGGGCAACTAACTCAATACTTCAGAACACCAGCAAATTTCACCAGGCTGACTGCAAGGAAAATCCTGCAGGCTCTGGGGTTCATGGCATCTTGCATCCTACTAATCCCATGTGCAAAGCTGCATACGAGGAAACTTCAATGGTACCTGAAAAACCTATGGTCTCAACACAGCCACAGTTTGGAAACAATAATACCACTAATTCCATGTCTTCAAAAGGAATTTCTGTGGTGGGATCAAGCATGCCAAACAAACACAGGTCTCCCATTCTGCAAGCCTCAAGCAAATCAAGTCATCACAACAGACGCCTCGGACTACGCCTGGGGGGCGCACATGACAGATCGGTGCATTCAGGGCAAATGGTCCCAAAAAGAAAAGCACCTTCACATCCATCAAAAGGAAGTGCTAGCAGTAATAAATGCTATTATAGCTTTCAAAGACCTTCTGCATCCAGGTCAACTATTGATAAGGACAGACAACACCACAGTAATGTGGTACATAAACAAACAGGGAGGAACCCATTCATACCCCCTATGCAGGCTGGCCATGTCACTTTGGAACATGGTGCTGGAATTACAAATCGAACTTCAAGCACAGTACTTGCCAGGCAAGGAAAACACGCTGGCAGACAACCTAAGCAGAAATATGACAAATCCACACGAATGGAAGTTGCATCCTCAAGTTTTTACAGAGATAATTCAAGCATGGGGAAGGCCAGACATAGATCTCTTTGCCTCCCACAGAAATCACCAATTGACAAAATTCTGCTCAAGGACTTTTCATCCACAGGCCTGGAGAGTGGATGCTCTCTCTTTCACTTGGACAACCATGACAGTTTATGCCTTTCCACCTCTTCCTCTGCTGCCCAAAGTTCTATTAAAAACCAGAGCAGACAGACCAAAGATGATTCTCATTGCTGCAGACTGGCCAAGACAGCACTGGTACCCACTCCTTAGGAGCCTGACGCATTCCCCTCCATGGACCCTACCTCTAATGCCTCTTCTTCTGACTCAGCACAGCTTCAAAACTCTTCACAGTCAGCTGAAAACTCTCAATCTGTCCGCATGGAAGATTCCTTAACATCACAACTCACCCTACTCTCCAAGGAGGTGCAGGATGTCATTTTGGAGGCCAGAAGGCCGTCTACTAGAAAAGATTACTCCGCAAAATGGAAACGGTTTTGTGCCTGGAATGAGAAAAAGGGCCAGAATCCTGGAAAACTGAATTTACCTCAAATATTACAGTATCTAGCTGAGCTGCTAAGCAGTGGACTTTCATTCTCCTCCATCAAAATCCGTGCCTCAGCCATTTCTGCAGAATACAACACTGATCCACCTTTTTTCTCTCACCCCCTCTTAAGACAGTTCCTCAGAGGGGCTAAGAATATAAAACCCCCAAGGAAACAACCAATACCTGCTTGGGATCTCAATTTCATTCTAGAAAAGCTGACCTTGCCTCCTTTTGAGCCAGCTGCCTCAACAGATTTGCAATATTTGTCCTGGAAAACAGCTTTCCTTCTGGCTATCACCTCAGCTCATAGGGTATCGGAACTACAAGCCCTCATGGCTGTGCAGCCTTTTGTCATCTTCCATCAGGACAGAGTTTCCTTACGAACCAACCCGTCCTTTATGCCAAAGGTGGTATCCAGGGTAGCTTTGAATCAGGCTATACACTTTCCTACCTTCTACCGTAATCCTCAAAACAAAGGGGAGACTACTACATTCCCTGGACATCCACATACAGCTGTGTTATTATTTGGACAGAACAAAGCCTTTCAGAAAATCAGAACAGCTCTTTGTGTCCTATGCTATAGGAGCTCAAGGGAAGCCAATTTCCAAACAGACAATCTCAAAATGGATAGCCCACTGCGTACGCTTTTGTTACTCTTTTCATGGTAAAACTGTACCTGCAGGCATCAGATCTCACTCCACAAGGGCCACGGCTACCTCTGCAGCTATTTATACTAGATAATTAACTATAAATTGGTGCTGTAATTAGTTAATTGATATTAATTGGATGTGTATATAAGGCAGGCTTAAAATTAATGGATTGTAGTGCATCTGAAGAAGTGTCCGAAATGAAAACGCAGGTGTGGAGACATAGTGTTTGTGCCTTGGAGTGTATTGGATGTGCGTTGGAGTGTATTGAATTCGACTTATTCCAGCCGTTGTGGTAATAAAAGTTTTTATACCAGCAAGGATTGTTTGCCTTCCTCCTCTAGTGCTTTTGTGACTAGTACGTGTTGGTTTGGTGCTAGCCTCCGTTGTTGCTTGGTCTGGTCGAGTTATGGAGGTGGAGGAAGGCACTATAGCACCAATTGAAGGTGTATCAGGGCTGGACACTAACGCAAAGTTAGATCAACTGTCTGGGCAATTAACCCAACTTATCGAGCTGATGACCAGAGGTGGTGGCGTGACGCAGAGTTCGCCTTCAGCACTTCCGCTGAACCAGGAAGCTCTCCCAAGGAGGGATAGGCGTCGATGTAGGCAGCGTTCTAATAGTCAGTCGGACTATGAAGTGTTCTCTGGGGAAAGACTACCTTTCGGTTCTGGAGCGGTGGATAGCAGTGATTTCGGTAATGGTGTACCGTCGTGTTTGAGGTCCTTGCAAAATGAAGAACAGAACCCAGCGGTTAAGCAACGAGTGGAAGCTGTTAATGGAGCGAGATCTAAGCAGCAGTTGGGTAACGCTAGAGGCTTCAATGATAACAGAACGAGTTCTCAACAGGCAGGTACCAGCCAGAAAGACACTAATTACGGACAGTTGGACTTTAACACTGTTTTAAAAGTTAAATATTGTTATAATTCTAAAAATCTGCCTAGTAATAGAGATACTGAGTCGAATTGTTCGTTTAAACAGAATGTGGATCGTTTTGATGAAATGTTATTCAAGTTTAAAAACTTAGAGCTTGAGAATGCCTATCTTAAAGAATGCATAAGTTTAAGTATTGTCCCGAAAGGGTTAAGGATATGTAAGTATCCAAATAAAGTGAAAGTAGGGTCCGATTTCCATCATGAATTATTGAACATTTTCAATAATTGTGGCCTTGATATATTAAAAGCTATTGTAAAGGAGAATTCTTGGGAGATGGAGGGCCTGAATTTAGAATTAGAAGAATTGAATAAAGTAATTATCAATGATTTATTGTTTTCTATGGAGGAAAATCGGAAAAAATACCAAAGTATGTTAAATAATATAGAGAGAAATCTGTCTAATATTTTTGATAGAAAGTGTAAAAAACTTGGAAGGGATATGGAAGAATATAAACAAAAAACTAATTACCCAAATCCAAGAGGTATTTATATGAACAATAAAAACAAAAATTTTAACTATCAACCCAACCAAGAAGCAGTTTTTGAAGGGGTAGAACAAGGTCAGGATAATGTTGGTTTGAGGGATGAACAGGAGTTCCCTGAGTTGAGAAGATCTGAACGGATTAGGAACTATAATCAAAGGAATTATCAAAAAAACTTTCAGGAGGGGGAGGGGGGGTTTTACCAACGTACCCACTACAGGAATCACAACAAGAACAACTTGAAGTGGTAGGAGTGTTAGATGGTGAGCATGCTTATGAGTCCAGGTCTGATGGAGGCGTGAAGGAAGGGATAGTTAATAAAAGGAATGGTTACACTATATATAATTATAGTGCTCTTGAAATTAATGAAGTTTACTTCCAATTGTTTACAAAGGGACTGAAATTCGTACCAAATAAAAAAGCAGATGTTAGCAAGGTCCTTATTGATTTGAAATTATTCATTAGAAAGAAAAATTTTGAACTCTTGTATCAGAAACAGAATTTAAATGAAATAGGTCCAGATACTCATAATTTAAGGAAAAGAAGTATCTTTAACCCTCCTATTAATCAGCAACTCAAGAATTTTGAGAATCTTGTGGAAAAGAGAATTAGGAATGAACTGTCCAATAGAAGAGTTGCTCCGAACCTTACAGTGGAGGAAAATAGGTTATTGCAACAACTAGCAGGGGATAAGAATATCCGGATATCTAAACCTGATAAGGGAGGGGGTACTGTCATGATGGACCAGATAGTGTATGATTCCAAAATGATGGAATTATTGTTGAATGTGGATAGATACGAGAGGTCGTCTGTTAATGAGATCAATTTAGGTAATCAAAAAGTGGGGATAGTGTTGAATGACCTGCTTTTGGAGGGTTCGATTGATATTAATACCTTCAGGTACCTATCAGTGGTGAAACCAAAAGTACCAGTAATCTTTGGGGTGCCGAAGGTTCATGAAAATATTAACAACCCCCCAATGAGACCAATTGTTGCATCAGAGGGCTCAGTTACAGCCCCTATTGCTAAGTGGTTGGATGTTAAGCTGAAAGAAGTTTTGAAGGAAGGGCCAGGTATAGTCAAAGACTCCTGGGATTTACTAAGGAATTTAAAGCAGGATCTTTTTGATGAAAATGTATTGTTTATCACGCTTGACATAATAGACTTGTTCTCGTCTATTCCGCATAAAGAAGGTATGGAATTATTTGAAGAAGCATTGATTCAATATGGCAAGTTTTCTCATAATGATTTTCGATTGATATTGACCCTGATGGATGTAGTCCTGACAAATAATTTCATACATTATGAGGGAGAGTTCTTCAGGCAAGTACAGGGAGTCATGATACGCGTTGTGCGCCCACCTATGCTAACATTATATTGGATATATGGGAACAAAAATTTATACTTAATTCCAGGTTTAAAAAGTGCTGGAAATTGTATAAGCGTTACCTAGACAATATATGTCTGTTATGGATTGGTACTGAGAAGGAATTTTCAGTTTTCTTTGACTATATATCTGGCACTACTAGCTTCCTTAACTTCACCTTCAATAAAAACAAGGATTGTTTACAGTATCTGGATATCTATATAGGGAAGAAGGAAGGGAAGTTCTTCTCAAAAGTTTATAGGAAAGATAATTACTCGAATTCATATCTGTCCTATTTTAGTGCACACCCACACCACCATAAAAAAGGAATTATTAAAGGGCAGTATGTGAGGGCTAGTAGAATGTGCTCCAGGAATGAAGATTTTTTTGAAGAATGTGGGAAGCTATATAGTATGTTCCTGGAGAGGGGCTACCCTGACGTACTAATTTCCGAAGTGGAAAAAGAAGTGGTGATTGGGAGGGCTAGTAAATTTCATCCAATATTAGGAATTGATGAACCAGTGAATTCTGGGCATCAGATTGATAGATTTGATGGTTCTAATAATTTGGTATTGGATTATAATGGGGAAGCAAAATTTATTTTCAATCTAATTAAGACTGAATGGCAAAAATTTGGGGAGTTTTCGAATTTGAATCAGCTCTTTGAACAGCCATTGAAATGCACTTTTAGAAAAGGTAAAAATCTTAAAAATTTTTTTGAAACAAAGGGTAGGGGTCACCATCAGAAGAAGGGCAGAATTGGGACCTTTAAATGCGGTAGTTGTCCGCAATGCCCGTTTATTTTTTCCCGAGATTCAGTTCATATACAGAGTAGGGATATTCTAGTAAGGAGTACTGAATATGCGAACTGTCAAACAAGTGGAATCGTCTATTTGAGCATGTGTAAGAAATGCCAAGCATTTTATGTGGGGAAATCCGAACGTAAATTGAAAAATCGGATTTATGAACATAATTATGATATTAAAAATGGGTGCCCCAATAATGCCTTGGCAAATCATAAAATGAAATGCCCAGAAGCAGAATTCCATTTTTATGTTTTGGAAGTAGTTAAGAAAGATATTCGAGGCGGACCATGGGAAGATACGATCGAATATAAAGAACTGTTGTGGCAGTTACAGTTGGAATCGTATAACAAACCAGGTCTTAACAATATAGTATCCTTACTACCTGTGCTGAAATTGAGGGCTGCCAAATTATGAGTGCAATATTGTCTTTGAAATTTAAAAGTTGTTTTCATGTTAATTGTAAATATATTATTTTAATTATATTAATTATTGGTCCTATGATACTTCTGGTTATTGAGTATTATTCTTTCTTCTTGATGGGAAGGAAAATGAATTTATTGAAGTGTGACAATTTTTAACTCATTAATTATTATGCTTAGTTCTTAGAACAAAGATAGGAAGTCTTATATGTGAAGAAGTGTCCGAAACGAAAACGCAGGTGTGGAGACATAGCGTTTGTGCCTTGGAGTGTATTGGATGTGCCTTGGAGTGTATTGAATTCGACTTATTCCAGCCGTTGTGGTAATAAAAGTTTTTATACCAGCAAGGATTGTTTGCCTTCCTCCTCTAGTGCTTTTGTGACTAGTACCTCTGCAGCTTTCCTCAGAGGAGTTCCTACCAAAGATATTTTGGAAGCAGCCACTTGGAGTTCTGTGCATACCTTCTCCAAGCACTACCACCTGCCATTATACTCCAAAACTAGAGCAGGCTTTGCCACTGCAGTCTTGCAGGGCATTCTGGCTCCTCCTAGTTCCACCTAGTGCCTACCACCCCTTTCTTAGCTTTGGGAATCTACCCATTTGTTATGACTGCAGCTGTATGCACGATGAACATAGTACAGTTTTGTACCTACCATAAATGTAGATGTTCGAGTGCTAATACAGCTGCAGTCCAGGTTTCCCTCCCTCCTTCCCCTCCTGGGACAGGCCTATTGGCTAACACCTCCTCATACAACCTGATTGGGTTATTCTTTTATGGTGTATTTGCTTGCAACTACTGTATTTTGATTATTTTGCATTGCTTTATTACACAAATTTATGTATTGCCTTCCTTCTGGGGGCACCTGACATCTGGGGCAAGAAAAACTGAAGAAAATGGCGTCGGCTGGTTCTTTTATACCCCTGGCGCACTGACATCAGGGAAGAAGCGACGACAACCGACGCTGGACCTAGACTTTGGAATTCGGCCGACCGAGGACCCGCCTGACGGCAGGAGAACCCATCTGTTATGACTGCAGCTGTATTAGCACTCAAACATCTACATTTATGGTAGGTACAAAACTGTACTTTTCTGTTAACCTGTGTTTCCAGAGCTCTTATAACACCTTCTGTGTTCAGTGGACTACCATTGATGTGGTAATTCATGGGAACCGGGTTTTTCCCATAGGGGATGATGACACATTTTTTGGCAGTGACCTTAAGGCCATGGTTCTGACACCAGTCGTTGGTCTCAGTAAGGCCTTTCTCTAGGATGTCAACATCACTTGGGGAGTTAATAATAGCTCCCAACTTGCAATCGTTGGCGAATTTTGTCAGTCAGAGTCCCATCGTGTTGGCCTGGACTTCAGAGAAGTATATACCAAACAGGAAAGGACCCAGGACCAAACCCTGTGGGACTCCACTCGTGACTGGTCGGCAGTCAGCTACTTTCACACAGTGGGTTCTATCTGTGATCCAGTTTGCAACCCACGTAGTGATATAGGGGTTGATGCCTAGCTTAGTGAGTCTTTCTTTGATTCCTGAGTGGGGAATAGTATCAAACGCCTTGGCCAGATCAAGGTAGGCTGTAGGAACCACCATGCCTTCATCCACAGCTCTGGTGACTGACTCAAAGAAGTCAACCAGGTTGAGCAGACATGATCTACTCTTCATAAAACCAAACTGTGTGGGATCCAGAGTTTGGAGATCCCTATATCCTTGTTTATTAGGTCCATGATGATTCATTCCATAGCTTTGTATGTCAGACTCGTCAGGCTAATGGGGCAGTAGTTCCCAGGGTCTGTAGTCTCTCCTTCTTTGTGGAGAGGGATGACTGTAGCAGTGCACCATTCAGTAGGGACAGAGCCTAAGGTAAGGCCGTGATTGAACAAGGCACACAGCTGAGGTGCCAGTTCACTCTGTAGTTCATGTAGAACACAGCCAGGGATATTATTAGGTCCCATAGAAGCTGCATTCCTAGCCTTGGACAGTGCTGATGTTCTTCGTGTTTCACTGTTGCAGTCATTACACTGGGTTATCCTGCTGGCAGGCTACCCTCAGTCAGCCTGAATTCCAAAGTCTGGGTCTGGCGTCAGTTGCTGTCGCCTTTTCCCTGACGTCAGTGCGCCAGGGGTATAAAAGATGCAGCCGATGCCATTTTCTTCAGTCTTTCTTGCATGGTGCCCGAAGCATAAGCAGTTCGCAAGTGCCGGTCGGTATTCGAATTTCAGATCCGAAGTCTTCATTAAAAGCTGAGTACCCTGTTGGGGAAATCTTTTTCTTGCTCCAGTCCGATGTCAGAAAAAGTTAATAATTGTATTTCTTGTGGGAAGCAAATACCTCATAACTACTTTCATTCTTACTGTATTTCTTGCCTATGCCCTGACCACGACTTTGCTAATTGTCAGTTTTGTGCTAGATTTAACCAACGCACTATTAAGCGTTGGTATGATTTTGCATTACACTATTTTGGCAGAAGATTTAATTATACGATGTTGTCGGATAGCCATCCGACTATGGGAATTCACAAGAAACACAAAGAAAAAGAAAAGAACAGGCATCCGAGGTCCAAAACCAATGAGGCTTCTTCTAAGCCAGTCGCCGGTTCGCCGGTTCTCAGTGAGGTGCCTTCGCAGCCCCTGACGCCCACTACTTTAGACCCGCAGGCCGCTACCGACTCCCACGTGGAGTTGACTAGGGCGCTGGAAGCTCAAGGTATTGGACCTTCGGAGACTAATCCCTCAGATGGGTCTGGAGCCGCTGAGCAGGCATCGGCTTCTGAGGGTGTTTTCAGACCTACTCAATTATACATTAAAACGACTTCAGCTTCAAAGGCAAAGACTAAAGCACCTTTAAAGACAAAAAAAGCAAGTACAACAGCCTCATGGAAAGGCCTCCATGCCCGTAAAACAGATGCTCAAAATGGCCAAAGACTTAATTACTTTGATCAGGGGTTCCCATCCCCCACCTGATAAAAGGCCTAGGCAAGAGACAGAATATGAATCTTCAGATCAGGTTTCAATTTCATCTGATTCCTCTTCTGATCAGGAATACTCTCTTCCTCCCTATGAGGATTCCGATGATGAAGAATCTATCCCTTCAGCCTCTCCTCCTGAGGATTACTCTTTTTGGGAAATCTTACATACTGTGAGGGAGCATTTTCACTGAGAGAGCCAAGATTTTTCAGAATCTAAGAAAAGGCTCAGGGACTTCCTTTTACTACCACAACACAGGCCCCTAGCTATTCCACCTGTGTTAGACATTGTAGATGATGTATTTTCAGAGTCCAGTCTGACTCCTGACTCCTTACCTCCAGCTCCTGTTAAGCCGGACAGGTACTACAGGGAAGTTCATCGTGTTACCCTGCTGCAGTCATCACACTTGGGTTATCCTGCCATCAGGCGGTCCCGCAGTCGGCCCGAATTCCAAAGTCTTGGTCCGGCGTCAGTTGCTGTCGCTTCTTCCCTGACGTCAGTGCATCAGGGGTATACAAGAGGCATCCGACGCCATCTTCTTCAGTCTTTCTTGCCGCGTGGTGCCCAAAGCAGAAGCAGGTCGCAAGTGCCGGTCGGCCGACACCTGAGATTTTCGATTTGAATTTCAGCCGAAGTCTTCAATAAAGCTAAGTACCCCGTTGGGGAACATTTTCTTGCCTCAGTCCAATGTCAGAAAAAGTTAACAATTGCATTTCTTGTGGGAAGCAAATACCTCATAAGAACTTCCATCCCTATTGCATTCCTTGCCTAGGCCGAGACCACAACGTTACAGGTTGTCGGTTTTGCGCTAGGTTTAATAAACGCACTATCAAACACCGTTTTGACTTCGCACGGCATTACTTTGGTAGGAAATTCAATTATATCATGCCGTCGAGCAGTCGACGACCGCAATTCATAAAAAATGCAAGGATAAGGACAGGCAGCCTAGGAATAAGCCAGACCCGAAGGCCTCAGCTGGGCCTGTCGCCGGTTCTCCGGTTTTCAATGTGGCGCCTATGCAGCCCCTGACGACCACAGAGCTGGAACCCCAGACAGCTGCTGACTTCCACGCGGAGTCTACTAGGCTGACGCAGCCATCTACCAACACCAGAGCAGATTTAGACACCGGTGCAGAGGAAACACCTTCGGTTGCAGAAGGTTTCTTCAGACCAACTACACTCACCATTAAATCTTATGCTAAACTTAAAACTCCTTTAAAACCTAAGAAAACTGTTCAACAGTCTACAGGTCAAGGCCCCATGCCTAAGAAACAGATGCTTAAGATGGCTGAAGATTTAATTAGCCTTATCAGGGGTTCCCATCCCCCTCCTGATAAAAGACCAAGACAAGAGGAGGATTATGCATCCTCTGACCAAGTTTCTCTCTCCTCAGATTCTTCTGAGGAACAGGATTACACTTTTCCACCATATGAGGATTCTGATGCTGAAGAGTCTATTCCCTCAGCATCTCCCCCTGAAGACTACTCCTTTGGGGAAACATTACATACCATGAGGGAACATTTCCACTGGGAAGGCCAGGATTACTCAGATTCTAAGAAAAGGCTCTGAGAGTTCCTTCTATTACCCCAGCACAGACCTATTGCTATTCCTCCTGTTTTAGATATTGTGGATGATGTCTACTTGGAGTCTAGTTTAAATCCAGACTCTCTACCTCCTGCTCCAGCCAAACCAGACAGATACTACAGAGTACCTGACTCACACAAAGTCCTTTATAAAAGCCCTGTAGCTGACCCAGAAACCATATCTCAGGGTCCTAAGGGAGCAAAGGCTTCTATGGCTAAAAATCCTGTGCCCTCTGAAAGATTCCAGAGCCCTAGATAGATGGGGAAAGAAAATATACACCTCTGCAACTCTGGCTATGAGAGCATTAAATTGCCAGTTTCACATGTTGAAATATCAACAATTCCTGATGTCTCAGTTAAAACAAAAAATGAGCACGCACTCAGAACAGCCTGAGTTCAAGGAAATGCAGGATCTGTTGCATGCAGCTGAACAGGTGGGCAAGCATACTTTACAATGCGGATTTTATCAGTCATTCGTAGGCACGCTTGGTTAAAAGAGAAAACCCTCCCTGACCATGTTAAAGCAAAATTATTAGATGCACCTTTACAACAGGATGTATTCTTTGGTGTCAAAGCAGAAGTGGTTTTAAAGAAAATGGAGAATAAGGCTAAATCTATGCAAACGGTCAAGGATTTCTTGCAGGTACAACCCCCCTCGCTTCAGCAGAAATTGGCCAACAAAAAAATGGTCCTTTCCAGCTTCAGACAGATCACAGAGGGGCAAATACAGATGCCCAAGGGCCAGAGGTCAGTCACAGGGCCCTTACAAACCTCGCCAATGGGGTTCTGCTACCCAGAAAGGAGGAGAAGACAGCCCCCAAGCTAGCAGAAGGCAGACACAATAACTCTATCCTCAAACTACCAAGCAAATCTCTCCTGGCAATACCCTTGGGAGGAAAACTAACTTTTTTTGCAGACAACTGGCACATCATCACAAAAGACAAATGGGTTCTAAACATTGTCTCCCAAGGATACAGATTCCACTTTCATACCTTACCAAGGATCAAAGGAATGCCAAACCTGCCACCAAATCAATGGGCAGAGGCACAAAAACAAATTACAGCTCTCATGAACATGAGAGCAATTCATCAGGTACCTACAGAGGAGCAGGGACAAGGATTTTACTCGAGACTCTTCCTAGTTCCAAGAAAGGACAAAGCATGGAGACCCATTCTGGATCTTTCATTTCTGAACACCTATCTGCAAGTATCAAAATTCAAGATGCTAACACTACAGCAGCTTCTTCCCATGCTGGGCAAGAATGCTTGGCTTGCCACTTTGGACCTCAAGGAGGCATACCTGCATGTCCCTATCAGACAAAATTGCAGAAGATACCTCCGCTTCACTGCTGGTTCAACGCATTATCAGTTCTCAGCACTGCCCTTTGGCTTATCTACTGCACCCAGGGTCTTCACAAAATGCCTGGCACCAGTAATTGCATACTGCAGACAAAGAGGAATTCAAATATATCCATACCTGGACGACTGCCTTATTCAAGCAGAAAGCAAGGACATTCTTCTACAGCATCTGGCATTTGTCAAACACCTTCTAAGTTTCCTAGGGTACACAGTAAACGAAAAGAAATCAAAACTAGTGCCCTCACAAAACATAACATTCCTGGGTGCCAGCTTGAATACAACGGCCCAGATGACTTATCTCATGCCAGACAAACAACAACAACTGTTTCAATATTTCAAAATAATGGCAACAAAGACCCAACTCCCTGCAAGAAAAATTTTGCAGGCCTTGGGATTCATGGCATCTTGCATTCTACTAATACCATTTGCAAAACTGCATATGAGGAAATTACAATGGTACCTGAAAAGTGTATGGACTCAGCACAGTCACAGCTTGGAAACAATGATTCCACTCATTCCCTGCCTTCAACAGGAGTTTCTATGGTGGGCACAGGCATGTCACCCCAACAAGGGTCAGCCTTTCACCTTACCCACAGCCAGGCACACTATGACAACAGATGCATCGGACTATGCCTGGGGAGCACACATGGCAGGACAGTGCATTCAGGGCAAATGGACTACAGATCAGAGACACCTGCATATCAGTCAAAAAGAAATGCTAGCAGTGCAGAATGCCCTAACAGCTTTCAAGGACCTTCTACACCCAGGACAACTACTAATAAGGACAGACAACACCACAGTTATGTGGTACATAAACAAGCAAGGGGGCACACATTCCTACCCTCTGTGCAGGCAAGCAATGACCTTGTGGAACACTGCACTGTCTTACCAGGTTCAATTACAACAAGCACAATTCCTGCCAGGAAAGAAAAACACATTGGCAGATGACCTAAGCAGAAACATCATGGATCCACACGAATGGAAACTAGATCCACAAGTATTTGCAGTGATAGCCCAAAAATGGGGACGCCCAGACATAGATCTGTTTGCAAGCCCCCACAACCACCAACTTCAAAAATTTTGCACAAGGACCTTCCATCCACTAGCTTGGAAAGTGGACGCTCTCTCATTCAGTTGGAAAACATTGACAGTGTATGCCTTCCCTCCACTGCCTCTTCTAGCAAAGGTACTGCTGAAAGTCAGATTAGAGAGGCCACAAATGTTTCTCGTTGCACCAGATTGGCCACGCCAACATTGGTATCCAATTTTAAGGACCATGGCCCAGGGTCCACCATGGATTTTGCCACAAATTCCACACCTGCTCACCCAGCGAGACAATGTGATTCTACACAGCCAGCTCAAGACTTTAAACCTGGCTGCATGGCAAATTACCTAAACAGCCAACCAACACCTTTATCCAAAGCTGTTATGGATGTCATTCTGGAGGCCAGGAGGCCCAGCACCAGGAAAACCTATTCAGACAAATGGAAAAGTTTTTGCTCCTGGAACCAGGCTAAAGGCCAAAATCCCCTGGAGCCGAACATTCCTCAGATTCTACAATATTTAACTGAGATGCTACACAAAGGACTTTCCTTTTCATCTATTAAGATCCACCCCTCAGCAATTTCAGCTCATTACAGCACAGATCCTTCTTTATTTTCACATCCACTCCTAAGACAGTACCTCAGAGGGGCTAAGAACTTAAGACCGCCAAGGAGAGCTCCAACACCTACTTGGGATCTCAACTTTGTCCTGGAAAAGCTTACACTGCCGCCCTTTGAACCAGCTTTTTCAATTGATTTCCATTTTCTTTCATGGAAAACTTCCCTATTACTAGCAATAACCTCAGCTAGAAGAGTCTCAGAGCTACAGGCACTAATGGCAGTGGAACATTTCCTCATTTTTCATCAAGACAGAGTTTCTCTACGGACTAATCCTTCCTTTATGCCAAAGGTGGTATCCAGTGTGGCCCTAAACCAAACCATTCACTAGCCCACCTTCTTCCCAAATCCCCAGAATAAAGGAGAAAGACTCCTGCACTCTTTGGACATTCACAGGCAATTACATTACTACTTGGATAAAACTAAGGCTTTCAGAAAAACTGACCGGCTCTTTGTAGCCTATGCTACAGGATCACAAGGAAAAGTTATCTCAAAACAGACCATATCTAAATGGATAGGACATTGCATACGTTTCTGCTACACACATCATGGGAAACCAGTACCTGCTAACATTAGGTCCCACTCCACCAGGGCTACAGCTACATCAGCAGCCTTTCTCAGGGGAGTGCCAACCAAGGATATTCTGGAAGCTGCTACTTGGAGTTCAGTACACACCTTCACCAAACACTATCACTTACCTCTTTACTCTAAGACTAGAGCTGGTTTTGTCAGTGCAGTTTTGCAGGGCCTACTAGCCTCTTCTAACCCTGTTTGACTCCACCTCCCCTCCTTAGCTTTGGGATTCAACCCAAGTGTGATGACTGTAGCAGGGTAACACGATGAACATAGTACAGTTTTGTACCTACCATAAATGTAGATGTTCGAGTGTTCACCCTGCTGCAGTCCAGGTTACCCTCCCTCCATCCCCTCTGAACTAGCTGAACTTATCTCTACCACTTTATCCTATACTACCTCTGTGGTGTATTTGCTTGTACCTAAGGGTTTTGTTTTATTTTTATATATATATATATATATATATATATATATATATATATATATATATATATATATATATATACATATATATCTTTTGCCTACCTTTTGGGGGCACCTGACATCTGGGGAAAGAAAAACTGAAGAAAATGGCGTCGGATGCCTCTTTTATACCCCTGACGCACTGACGTCAGGGAAGAAGCGACAGCAACCGATGCCGGACCAAGACTTTGGAATTCGGGCCGACTGCGGGACCGCCTGACGGCAGGATAACCCAAGTGTGATGACTGCAGCAGGGTGAACACTCGAACATCTACATTTATGGGAGGTACAAAACTGTACACTCCTGACTCTCATAAATTCCTTTTCAAAAATCCTGCTGCTGACCCAGAAACTGTTTCTCAGGGTTCTAAAGGGGTCAAGGCTTCCACTGCAAAAAACCCTACCCCCTCAGACAGGGATTCTAGGGTATTGGACAGATGGGGAAAAAAGATTTAAACTTCTGCTACCTTGGCTATAAGAGCTTTAAATTGTCAGTTTCATATGCTCAAATATCAGCAATATATTATGTCACTGCTTAAACAGAAAATATTGATAAATTCTGAATGTGCAGAAAACAAAGAAATGCAGGATTTATTGCATGCAGCTGAACAAGTTGGAAAGCATACTTTGCAATGTGGTTTAAAGCTAAATCTATGCAAACGGTTAAGGATTTCTTACAGGTACAGCCTCCTAGATTTAGCAGACACTGGCCTACAAAGAATTGGTCTTTTCCAGTGTCAGACAGACCACAAAGGGGCAGATACAGACGCCCAAGAGACAGATCCCAGACCCAAGGTTCGTACAGGT
Source organism: Protopterus annectens (assembly GCF_019279795.1). NCBI lineage: Eukaryota > Metazoa > Chordata > Ceratodontiformes > Protopteridae > Protopterus > Protopterus annectens. The sequence continues at coordinate 1,788,681,567 of NC_056741.1, read as the reverse complement.
CTAAACAATGGGGTGCTTCTACCTCCAAAAGTGGAGACGACAAATCACAGCCATACAGGAAACAGTCCCAATGACTTCCCCCTGCCTGCACCAAGCACTTATCTTCTGGCAGCACCTTTAGGGGGAAAACTAGCACTTTTTTCTCAAAATTGGCACATAACAACCCAGGACAAATGGGTCCTAGACATAGTGTCACAAGGCTACAAGTTTCACTTCCATACCCTGCCAAGGACAAACGGTTGGCCAGACCTGCCAAAACATCAATGGGCAGAGGCACAAAAGCAAGTCTCATCCCTCATGGACATGAGGGCCATTCAACAAGTACCAGAGCAAGAGCAGGGACAAGGATTTTATTCAAGACTTTTCTTGGTCCCAAGAAAGGACAAGAACTGGAGACCAAAACTGGAACTATCTATTCTAAACACATTTCTAGATATACCAAAATTCAAAATGTTGACTCTACAGCAACTTCTGCCCATGCTTGGCAAGAAGGCTTGGCTTGTGTCTTTACGACTTTAATCAGACCAACATGCAGAAGATACCTCCAATTCATAGCTGGCTCAATGCACTACCAATCCTCTGCACTGTCCTTTGGCTTATCTACTGCACCCAGGGTCTTCACAAAGTGCCTGGCACCAGTAATTGCATTCTGCAGACAAAGAGGAATACAAATATATCCTTACTTGGACGACTGCCTCATTCAAGCAGAGAACAAGGACATTGTAATACAGCATCTGGCATTTGTAAACAGATTTCTAACCGGCCTAGGGTACACAATCAACGAAAAGAAATCAAAACTAGTACCCCCTGAAGAGATAATATTCCTGGGTGCAAGCTTAAATAAAACTGCCCAGATGGCTTATCTCATGCCAGACAAACAAAGACAACTGACTACCTATTTCAACCTGTTGGCAACAAAGACCCAGTTATCTGCAAGAAAAATTCTGCAGGCTTTGGGTTTCATGGAATCCTGCATTTCTACTAATTCCATATGTAAGACTGCATATGAGGAAACTTCAGTTGTACCTAAAAAGTGTTTGGACTCAACATTGCCACAGACTGGAAACAATAATTACCCACATTCCCTGCCTGCAACAGGAGTTACGATGGTGGGCGAAGGCTTGTCACCAGAATAAGAGGCAGCCATTCACTTTACCCCCAGCCAGGCAAACATTAACAACGGATGCATCAGATTATGCCTGGGGGGCCCACATGGCAGGAAGATGTATTCAAGGCACATGGTCCGCAAACCAAATGCATCTACATGTCAATCAAAAAGAGATGCTAGCTGTTCAGAATGCCCTGAAAGCCTTCAAGGACCTACTTCATCCAGGACAACTACTGATAAAGACAGACAACACCACGGTCATGTGGTATATAAACAAGCAGGGAGGCACTCATTCTTACCCCCTTTGCAGACTAGCCATGACTTTGTGGGACACAGCATTGACTTACCAAGTACATCTGCAGGCACAATTCCTGCCAGGAAAGATAAATACTCTGGCAGACGAACTAAGCAGAAACCTCATGGATCCCCACGAGTGGAAATTGGATCCACAAGTTTTCAGTATGATAACAAGGAAATGGGGATGCCCGGAGATAGATCTGTTTGCCTCTCCTCACAACTACCAACTAAAAAGATTCTGCACAAGGACTTATCATAGACAAGCATGGAAAGTGGATGCCCTATCTTTCAGCTGGAAAAGCATAGCAGTTTATGCCTTTCCTCCACTGCCTCTCCTCCCCAAGGTACTCCTAAAGGTCAGACAAGAGAAGCCAAAGATGATACTGATTGCCCCAGACTGGCCCCGCCAGTACTGGTATCCAATTCTAAGGAACTTGTCTCCATGCCAGGCTTGAACCTTGCCTCAAATACCTCATCTACTATCCCAACAAAAACAATCAGATCCTGCACAGCTAGCTAAAGACCTTAAATCTGGCAGCATGGCGGATAATGTAGTCATACAAAACGCGCCTCTCACTAAAGCTGTGATGGATGTCATTTTGGAGACCAGGAGGCTTAGTACCAGAAAATCTTACGCTGTAAAATGGAAGAGATTCTGTGCTTGGAACCAGGCACAAGGAATTGACACAGCTGTACCAAATATTTCTCAGATTTTGCAATACTTAACTGAGATGCTGGACAAAGGCCTATCCTTTTCATCAATTAAAATTCATGCCTCTGCCATTTCGGCTCATTACAATACAGAGCCAATAATCTTTTCTCATCCTTTGTTAAGGCAGTACTTCAGAGGAGCCAAAAACTTAAGGCCTCCAAGGAGATCACCAATACCTGCATGGGACCTCAATTATGTCTTGGAAAAACTCACCCTGCCTCCTTTTGAGCCAGCCGCTACAGCTGATATAAAGGTTTTATCTTGGAAAACAGCTCTTTTCCGAACAATAACCTCTGCAAGACGAGTCTCAGAGCTACAGGCACTCATGGCTGTGGAATCATTTATCATTTTTTATCCAGACAGGGTTTCTCTGAGGACAAACCCGACATTTATGCCTAAGGTAGTGTCCAGTGTGGCTCTTAACCAAGCTATTCATCTATCTACATTTTATCCAAACCCACAGAATAAGGGGGAGAGAATTCTGCATTCTTTGGACATACACAGACAACTATGCTTCTATTTGAACAGAACCAAACTTTCAGAAAGACGCAGCAACTACTAGTGGCATATGCTGCAGGATCACAAGGAAAGGCTATCTCAAAGCAGACTATTTCAAAGTGGATAGGCCACTGCATTCGTTTCTGCTATTCACAACATGGCAAGCCAGTGCCTAAGGGCATTAGGCCACATTCAACCAGAGCAGCAGCCACTTCAGCAGCCTTCCTCAGGGGAGTACCAACCAAAGACATTTTAGAGGCTGCTACCTGGAGTTCAGTGAACACCTTTACAAAGCACTATCATTTACCACTCTACTCTAAATCCAGGGCAGGCTTTGCCACTGCAGTTCTGCAGGGCCTCATAGCCACTCCTAATGCTATATTAGTACCAGCCTCCCAACCATAGCTTTGGGACTCTACCCAAATGTAATGACTGCAACAGTGAAACATGAGGAACATAGTACAGTTGTGTACACTTACCATAAATGTAGATGTTCGAGTGTATTAACTGTTGCAGTCCAGGTTACCCACCCACTTTCCCCCATTTCTTTGCTGGAACTTATCTGCACTTCTCTAATCTATACAACCTATGTGGTGTATTTGCTTGTAGATGAAGATATAATATATTTTGGTGCACGCATGTTTTATTGGCATATTTTTTAGCCTACCCTTTTGGGGCACCTGACATCTGGGGCAAGAAAAACTGAAGAAAATGTCGTCGGCTGCATCTTTTATACCCCTGGCGCACTGATGTCAGGGAAGAGGCGACAGCAACTGACGCCAGACCTAGACTTTGGAATTCAGGCCGACTGAGGGTAGACTGCCAGCAGGATAACCCAAGTGTAATGACTGCAACAGTGAATACACTCAAACATCTACATTTATGGTAAGTGTTTGTACTTTTTAACTCATTCACTCCGGAGCAGCTCAGAAAAAGCTGCTTGCTTTATTCCACCATAGGAACAACAGTGCAGCCTGAGCTCATTTTCAGAAAATCCATTTTTAATATCTTACGGAAAACAAATGTTCATAACTCTTTACCTATAAGAGATAGACTAAAAATGTAAATGTGAAAGTTGTTCAGCAAACACTGACTGTTCCAACAGTGTAAATGTTGATAGTGCGTATCAAAGTCATTGTTAAATATTTGTCAAGGAATGTTGATTTTGTGCATATTTTTTACCTTTTTGGAAAAGCAAAGGACAATATATTAGTCAATGTACCATGTAGACCCATACAATTTGTATTTAATTTATTTGTATGAATGTTAGCTATAAAATGACACCTTAACCATTACTGTGTGATGCTCCTTTATGGAGATATTCACAGAAATATGATTAATATAATATTTCTCATAATTGATAAATAAACAAAGCATAATATGTCATCACCTGTAACAGAGGCTACATATCAGTGTAGAAGTTGTGCGTCTCAATGTCAGCTTCAAAATGATGCATCATTTGTGTCATCATCATGCTCCCTTGCAAAGATATGGGCATACTAATGAGAAGTATTACCAATTTAACCATTAACATCCCTCTAAGGCAATATACCATCACCCTAAGACAATGAATAGCATTCCTCCCACTATTGTAAAGCCAAAACTCAAAACTATACCTTTCATTCTACCGCTTATAATTATACCATACTTACTAACTAGATATGAAGATCAGCAATACTCAGGATTCCACTACCCAAAATAAGAAACCAGCACCCCCTTATCTTCACTTAGTATTGAATATACCACCCACTATCTGGCCCCAAAAATAACTAAGCCTAATTACCAGTATCTTAACAAAACAAACCAAAAGCACCCTAAATCCAAATATGGTCAAAAATTACTATTTAAACTCATGAAACTATTAGATTACTTAAGAAAAAATATTGTTAAAGACGGAGACATCCATCCTAACCCAGGCCCATCGTCAACCCCAAACTCTAATAGTCCACCATTTTCTCCCAGGTCATCTACCTCCCTCCAAATTTACCACCTAAACATAAGAAGCCTAAACAATAAGGTACATAACCTACATGCCCTTTTAGCAACTTACCTCCCTGACATAATGTGTCTAACAGAAACCTGGTTTAAACCATCAACCAAAGATAATGAGATCCTACCACGTGGTTATAATATACTTAGGGCTGATCGTACAAAGAAAAAGGGAGGTGGGATTGCCATGCTATACAAAAACACACTTAACGTCCCACTTAACCCAGATCTCCAATGCTGAAATATTAGCTCTAAAACTACAACTCAATAAACAGAAAGTGTAAATCTAATTGGGATCTACATCCCCCCCTGGGAATAACTCTGATACACTGGAGAACACTCTAAATTGGTTAGCTAACAACTACCCTCTAGAAACTATAGTGCTGGGTGATGTCAATATTGACTGGAACCTATGCTCATCAGACTCCACCACCACTCATATAAACCTCCATGGATTCTCTCAGACTCCTCCACCAGAATAGGTAATTCTAACCAAAAAGAGAGTATCCTTGATTGGATACTCATTAATACTCATCCCCATATGTACATGTCTGGGACCCTTCCCAATGACCTTGGTGATCACCTCATCACATACATAAGGAAAGACAAAATAGTAAGCTCTAAACTGCCCATTTACAGGTCAGTCAGAAATAAGAAAAATTTTGACCTCACAAAATTTCAAATGGAACTCAAATCCTGTAATTGGTCAACACTAAAGTATCTTCCCCTAGATGAGGCTTTAACAAATTTCAACTCCACATTTCTAACCATACTAGATTCTCATGCTCCAAAAAGATCAATCAAAATTAAAACACAAATAGCACCTTGGCTAACAAAAGACTCCAAATCAAAAATCAAACTTAGAAACAAAGCATGGGACAAATGGCGTACAACAAAGTCACCCCTAGACCGTATTAAATTCCAACAGCTAAGAAATGAGACTAAAAAAGCCATCACAACTGACAAAAAAGACTACTACTGCCAACTACAATATAAACATCAAAACAATTCTCAAAAGTTCTGGGCAGGTTTAAATAATCTTCTCCAGCCAGGTAAATCCTCCACTCCTACCCCAGGAACATTATGTGATAAAAGCCCAGTAGAAGTAGCAAATACCTTTAATACTTTCTTTACTGAGACTATTAAATCCTTAGCCAACCAACTATCGGCTACCTGCACCTCAATAACAGATCCTATATCCAAGTCACTCCTCTCCTTTAACCTCCAAACTGTCTCTACTTCCCTCATCCGATCCTTATTGAAAAAGCTAAAGCCAACTACCCTTTCTGCAGATCTTCTCCCAGCAAAATATCTGCAAAAAGCTGCAGATGTCATAGCATACCCCGTCTCAATCCAAATTAATCGAACCATAACAGAGTCCACAATCCCCTCAATATGGAAGATATCCTATGTTATACCACTCCATAAAGGCAGCTCATCCACAGAACTATCAAACTATAGACCAATAGCCATATTGTCACCACTCGCCAAAATCATGGAAAAGTGTGTGCAAAAACAACTTCTACACTATCTCATCCAGAATAATCTACTAGCCAATTCACAACACGGATTCAGACCCCACCATAGTACATCCACTGCCCTCCTCTCTTTTACCGACATTATTAACCATAACCGGAATAACAAAAAAATATCTTCTGCTCTCTTTCTGGACCTGTCTAAAGCCTTCGATATGGTGAACCACCAGCTACTTCTCCACACTCTGAAAACCCTGAACTTAGACAACCAAGCTCTAAACTGGTTTCATGCCTACCTCTGACAGGCAACAAGAGGTACTCTGGCAGAATAAGCTCTCACGCCTGTTACCTAATACCATAGGGGTTCCTCAAGGCTTCATATTAGGATCTCTTCTCTTTTCAGTCTTTATTAATGACCTCCATACAGTCATCCCTGAGGCCACCTGTATTCAATATGCTGAGGACTCTACACTAGTATGTTCTGATACTTCCCCAGTTAACCTACTATCTACAACCCAGCACATTTTTACTACAGTAGAAAACTGGCTATCAGGGCGTTGTCTGATCCTGAACCCAAACAAAACCAAACTACTACTCTTCCATCCAACCCATAAACCCTCTCCTATATCCTTTACCATACAATCCAACAATGGGACTATCATCTCCACAGACTCCTATACTAAACTATTAGGAGTTACCATAGACAATAAACTTAGATTCGACATGCACATTAACCATACCATTAAAACCGTTAACAAGAATCTCTGGTCATTGTACAGGATAAAAACTTTCCTAACTCCAATTGCCAAAGTGGCCATTTCCCGCTCACATCTTCTCTCTACCCTTCTATACACCTCTCCCGTGCTTACTAACCTTAACAAATCCGACCTAAACAAACTCTCATCTTGCTATAATCATATTGCCAGATTTGCAACTGGTATGCCCTAGAGAATTCACCACTGCGCTAACCTAAAAAACCTAGGCTGGATAGAACTACCAAACCTTCTCCAGCTGAACCAACTCATAGAAGCTTTTAAAATTCTCAAACAACCTGATAACACTCCTTCACTGAAAAATTTAATTATTCCTTACACCAACCTAAGCTGTCTTCGCTCATCAAATAGGCTACTTGTCCAAACAATCAAATCCTATAACTCGGGGGGCGATACTCTGTTTGCCAACTCCATTGGAAAAATATGGAACTCCCTCCCCTACAACCTCACTCTTACTACCTCCCTAGACCAATTCAAAAAGAGCCTAAAACTCCATTTTAAGTCACACTGGCTTTGCCAATGCTCTAACCCAGATTAGCTCCTCCTCAATTAACCAAGATCATATTTCTCCCCACGCTTATCCAAGCTCAATAACCTAAACTCTTATTCTCAAAAGACCCAACCCTATATTTCCTAGACGAATCTCCGACCAAAATTGGAAACCCTTAAACCTTTGTTAAAAGGACAACCTAGGGAAGGAACTTGTAACTCCAAACAAGAACAATGTATAGTAACTAAGCTCAAAAGCTATTATTGTCTTTTTACTCTAACATGTCTTATAAAACTTGTAAAAGATCTGTTGTATTTTTTGTGATTGCTATTGCTAGACTGCTTTGCTACAGTATATATATTGTACATTTTTCTCCTCAGCTGCATTACTAAATGAAATAATATGTAACATATATGTAACTTTCTGACAATGAGGAGCTTTTCTCCCTGGGCCTCCGCTGAAAATGGACATGTATCCAGTCGGACCATCCCAGTCAACAAATGTAAAATAAATAAAAATAAAAAAGTATTGGAAATGCATAATTTTCATAATTCTACAAGAGTAAACAAACTGTGCATGTGTACAGTGCACTGACACAGTTCTTTTACCATGTTGTAAGGAGTAACACTGTTTTCAAAATGAGGTCTTGCGTGGCGCACTGACATGCTCCCTTACAAAGTTTTTAACCAAAATATGAAAAAAAGTCATAATTTCCATAACCATAAGTCCGAAACAAACTTTGATATCTGTATATGTGTACAACATAAAGGCACAGTTCTTTTACCATGTTAGAAGTATTAATACTATCTTCAAAATGAGGTATTACTTAGCATATTCAGATACTCCCTTGCAAAGTTATTTACGAAAATACGAAAACAATAGTAATTTCCATAACCATAAGGCCAAAACAAACTTTGATATCTGTACATGTGTACAACATAAAGGCACACTTCTTTTACCATGTTGGAACTATGAATACTGTCTTCAAAATGAAGTATTAGTTGCCACATTTAGATGCTCCCTTGCAAAGTTATTTACCAAAATTTGAAAAAAAGTCTTAAACAAATGGATATCTGTACATGTGTACAGCATTCAGACCCAGTTGTTTTACCATGTAGACAGATATCATTGTAAATGTGCACATTCTTGGTGTACCCAACATACTGCTGAATGGGTACATGTAAAGAGAAAAAGAAAGATAAGGACCACCACTCCACTAAGGAACCCAGGACAGGCATGGGACTTTAGTGGCATGCAAGGCCATCTGATCTGTCCGATACCTGTACTGGCTACCCACTCAGACAGCTGATACCACTACAGTCTCACGACCTCCTTCAGTGTCAGCAGTCTTCCTTACCTATGCCTTTTCTCTTTACATGTGTCCATTCAGCAATGGACCTAAGGGATCAGGTTCTGTATTACTAAGCCCTTCCTGTCATCTAAACTCTACACATGCCTGATAAAAGAAGAGTAAAAAAAGTAGTATTGCAGGATGGTTACTGACATATTTGATTGTAAGTGGTAGCACTCTCCTGAAACAGTTCTTTCTCCGCATCTTCCCCAGCTCTTTCCCACAGTTATTTGCCAAACTCAGAAAAATATCATATTTTACACAACACAATTCATAATAGAGTTTTACTTACCATACTGGTCCTACTTGGTCATGGGTGTTTCCCAGTCTTCTCACAAGCTGCATATTACCAATTCTGTATAGCTCTCCTCATGCCATTGTGGAGGTCAGTCAAGGACAACACAGTGCCCTCCTCAGTTAGGTGAACGCCATCCCTTTTTGAACTGGTGAACATCTTCTGCGGTGATGCTGTCATTGCAGATTGTAGATATTCTTCATGTTTCACTGTTGCAGTCCTCACATATGGTTATCCGGCTCCCAGTAGCCCTCAGTCAGCCCAAATACCAGAGTCCTTGGTATATGACGTCAACTGCCACTGGTTGTAAAACTGATGTCAGTATTTAAGGTATAAAGGGAGGCAGCCAACGCCATTTCCTCAGTCTTTCTTGCCACAGAGCCCAAAGCAGATGCAATTCGCACTAGTACCGGTCAGCCGTTTACCTTCATTTCGCTTTCCAACTACCAAGTTGAAGACGCCTTTAGATAAGTACCCCGTTGGGGGTCCTCTTTTCTTCTTTATCAAATGTCAGATAAAGTTAATAACTGTCTTGCCTGTGGAAAACAGATTCTGCACTGTGATTTTCATTCCTATTGTATAACTTGTTTGGGCTTTGAGCACAATGTGCTTAACTGCGCTCTCTGTGCTTCCTTTAACCTGCGTACCATACGCCGTAAAGCTAAGATTTTGTATAAGCATTTTGGAGTCTGGCCTAAGTTCGTCGGTATGGTGTCTTCTGCTCTCCCGACTTTGGATATACCTAGGAAACGCAAAGACAAGGACCGCGACAGGCCTAGGGTTAAATCTAGTGATGACGCACTGGTGAAATTGGTCGTCAGCACGGCGGTAGTCAGTGAGGTGCTTTTGCAGCCCCTGCAGTCTGCAGAGTTGCAGCTGCAAGCCTCTGCTGAGACCTTTACAGAGTCCTCCATGCCGCAGGCTGCTATTTCGTCTTCAGACCCTCTACCTGTTGCCGCCTCAGATGGGGCCAGAGCCGCTTTGCAGGCAGCAGCTTCTGACTCCTTTTCTTTTCGACACGAGACCAGAACCAGCCCGACTACCTTAATTCAGACTTCTGCAGTTAGTCCCTCTGGATTGCTAGTAAACCTTCTAGCCGCAAACCTACTCACAAGCAGGCATCGGCTTCCCCTCCTGTACCTCATTCCCAGTTGGTAAAGATGGCTAGTGATTTTCTTTCCCTGATTAGGGGGCTTTCATTCCCCCCCCCTTCAAAGAGGGTTAGGGAATTATCTCCTGATGTTTTGTCTGCCTCAAATTCTGAGATTTCCAGTATGTCTGCTGGTGAAGATGGAAATTTTTAACTTTTTTCTGCCTTTGAGGATTCTGATGCTGAGGACTCTATCCCTTCTGCCTCCCCTCCAGAAGATTTTTCCTTTGGGGATACTTTGAATACTCTTAGGGATCATTTTAAATGGGAGTGTCAGGATTTTCCACGAAAAGAGTCAGGGAATTTCTACATTTGCCACAGCATAAGCCTCTGGCTATACCTCCAGTTTTGGAAGTTGTGGATGATGTTTTCATGGAAAATTCTTTAACTCCTAATTCTGTTCCTCCTGCCCCCAGAAAACCAGATAGGTATTACAGGGTTCCTGAATCTCATCAATTCCTTTTTAAAACCCTACTGCTGATCCAGAAATTATTTCTCAAGGCCCCAAGGGTGTTAAGGCTACTATTGCTAAAAACCCTGTGCCTTCTGATAAGGAATCTAGGGTCTTGGACATGTAGGGTAAAAAAGTCTATACCTCTGCAACTCATGCCATTAGATCCGTGAATTGTCTTTTTCACATGCTTAAGTATCATCAGCATACTTTGGAGGCTTTTAAGGCTAAACTTGGAGATATTCCTTCCATCACAGAGAACAAAACTGAATTCTGCCACTTTAGTTAATAGGCATTCACTTCATTGTGGTTTTGACACTTTGGAGGCTTCCTGCAGAGCAGCAGCCACTGGTTCTGTAATTAGAAGGCATGCTTGGCTCAGGGAGCAGCCTCTTTCTGATCCAGTTAAATCAAAATTGCTGGATGTTCCTTTGCACAAGGACAATCGTTTTGACAATAAGGCTGAGGAGGTACTAAAGAAGTTGGAGGATAAGGAAAAATCTATGGAAGCTGTAAAAGATTTCCTGCAGGTTCAGCCTTCTCGGTTTAGTAGGCATTATCCTTCCAAGAATTGGTCTTTCCCTGATCCTGGCAAGCAGGGTTGCTCTAGGCCTAGGGGTTTCAGATCTTCCAGAGGGCAGGCTTCTGCCCCTCAAAGGGCTAAACAATGGCATACTTTCTGCTAAATCGGGGAGTTCTAATCCTGCTTCCCAAAGCAAACATTCTCAATGACTCCGGCCTTCTTGTGCCTACCTATGTGGACCTTGGGTTTCCTATGGGGGGAAGGTTAGCCAGGTTCGCTGAGGTATGGCCTACCATCACAGACGATAAATGGGTGCTCAATATAGTAAACCAAGGTTACAAGTTTTACTTTCAAACCTTCCCTGTTTTACAAGGATACCCAGACATACCCAGAACTCTCAGGGCAGAGGTACAAACTCAAATTTCTTCTCTACTGGCTATGGGGGCTATAGAGCCAGTTCCTGCAAATCAGGCTGGCCTAGGTTTTTATTCAAGGCTTTTTCTGGTACCCAAGAAAGGGGGCACTTAGCGCCCTATTCTGGATCTGTCCATTCTAAACACTTTTCTGGCGATTCCCAAATTCAAGATTCTCACCCTTCAACAATTACTACCAGTGCTGGGCAAGGATTCATGGCTGGTAACTTTGGATCTCAAGGAGGCTTATCTGCACATCCCTATAAGGGAAAGTTGCAGGCAGATGTTTTTCGTGTTTCAATGTTGCAGTCATTACAGTTGAGTTATCCTGCTGGCAGGCTACCCTCAGTCGGCCTGAATTCCAAAGTCTAGGTCCAGCGTTGGTTGCTGCCACCTCTTCCCTGACGTCAGTGCGCCAGTGGTATAAAAGATGCAGCCGACACCATTTTCTTCAGTCTTTCTTGCCGTGCGGTGCCCGAAGATAAAGCAGTTCGCAACTACCGGTCGGCCGACTCCTGAGTTTTCTAAATTAGAATTTCAGATCCGAAATCTTCATTAAAGCTAAGTACCCCGTTGTGGAAACTTTTTTCTTGCTCCAGACCAATGTCAGAAAAAGTTAATAATTGTATTTCTTGTGGGAAGCAAATACATCATAAGGATTTTCATTCTTACTGTTTTCCTTGCCTAGGCCCTGACCATAACGTTGCTAATTGTCGGTTTTGTGCTAGATTTAACCAACGCACTATTAAGCGTCGGTACGATTTTGCATTCCATTACTTTGGCAGAAGATTCAATTATATAATGCCGTCGGAACAGCCGACTACCGGAGTTTATAAAAAGCACAAAGAAAAAGAAAAGGACAGGCATCCGAGATCCAAAACTGACGACGAGGCTTCTGCTAGGCCTGTCGCCGGTTCTCAGTGAAGCACTTTCGCAGCCCTGATGCCATTTACCTCAGACCACAGGCCGCTTCCGACTCCCAAGTGGAGCCGACTAGGCCGCTGGAAACTCAAGGTATTGGACACTTGGAAACTATTCCCTCAGATGAGTCCGGAGCTGCTGAGCAGGCATCGGCTTCTGACGGTGTTTTCAGACCTGCACAGTTATATGTGAAACCTACTTCAGCTTTAAAGGCAAAGACTAAAGCAGCTCTAAAGACAAAGAAACAAGTACAGCATTCTCCTGGACAGGCCTCCATGCCTAAAAACAGATGCTTAAAATGGCCGAAGACCTAATTACTTTGATCAGGGGTTCCCATCCCCCTCCTGATAAGAGGCCAAGGCAAGAGTTAGAATACGAATCTTCTGACCAGGTTTCCATTTCCTCTGATTCCTCCTCTGAAAAGGAATATTCTATTCCTCCCTATGAGTATTCTGATGCTGAAGAATCCATCCCTTCAGCCTCTCCTCCTGAGGATTATTCTTTTGGGGAGACACTGCATACTATGAGGGAGCATTTCCACTGGGAGAGCCAGGATTACTCAGAATCCAAGAAAAGGATCAGATACTTCTTTTTATTGCCTCAGCACAGGCCCCTTGCTATCCCACCTGTTTTAGACATTGTAGATGATGTATTTTCAGAGTTCAGTCTATCTCCAGACTCTTTACCACCAGCCCCTGTTAAGCCAGACAGATACTATAGGGTTCCTGATTCACATAAATTTCTTTACAAAAACCGTGCTGCTGACCCAGAAACCATCTCTCAGGGTCCCAAAGAGGTCAAGGCTTCTACTGCAAAAAACCCTATCCCCTCTGATAGGGATTCTAGGGCCCTAGGCAGATGGGGTAAAACGATTTATATTTCTGCTACCTTGGCTGTAAGAGCCTTAAATTGCCAATTTCATATGCTTAAATATCAGCAATATCTTATGTCATTGCTTAAACAGAAAATGTCAGCAAATTCAGAATGTGCAGACAACAAAGAAATGCAGGATTTATTGCATGCAGCTGAACAAGTGGGAAAGCATACTTTGCAATGTGGTTTTGATTCTCTAGAGGCCTCCTGCAGGGCCGCTGTTACAGGTTCGGTCATTAGGAGGCATGCTTGGTTAAAAGAACAGAATCTGCCTGATCATGTTAAAGCAAAACTATTAGATGCTCCATTACAGCATGATACTTTGTTTGGTGTTAAAGCAGAAGAGGTGTTGAAGAAAATGGAGGACAAAGCTAAATCTATGCAAACAGTCAATGATTTCTTGCAGGTACAGCCTCCCAGATTTAGCAGGAACTGGCCTACAAAAAATTGGTCCTTTCCAGTGTCAGATAGGCCACAAAGAGGCAGATACAGACGCCCCCAAAGGCAGATCACAGCCCCAAGGCTCATACAAGCCTAAACAATGGGGTGCTTCTACCTCCAAGAGCGGAGAGGAAAAATCACAGCCATACAGGAAACAGTCTCAATGACTTTCCCTTCCAGCACCAAGCACTTATCTTTTGGCAACCCCTTTGGGGGGAAAACTAGCACTTTTTTCACAAAATTGGCACATGATCACCCAATACAAATGGGTTCTAAGTATAGTATCACAAGGCTACAGGTTCCACTTTCACACCCTGCCAAGGCCAAATGGTATGCCAGACCTGCCACGCAATCAATGGGCAGAGGCTCAAAACAAGTTTCATCCCTCATGGACATGAGGGACATTCAACAAGTCCAACAGACAGGAACCAAAGTAAGACAAACTAGCGAAAAACAAAAAGACAGCTTGGAAACACCAAAGAAAATTCTCTCTCAGTTTAATTCTCTTTCAGTTTAATAAAGTGCTTTTCGTCTTGCACATGTGGCAAGACTTCATCAGAAACTGAACAACACAAGCAATATATACACACCCTTTTTGTCACATGACACTTCTAATTAAAATCTTGTGTCTTAAAGGCACATCCACATTATTGCTACTTAAAACATTTTTTAAAAACAAATATGACTGACAATATTTTAGAACATCTCAACCCTTCCCTTCCTTCAGAATTTTTACCTGTAAATGAATTTGAATGAGACAATATCTTTAAGCAGTGTACTGAAGTTGAAAAATCTTAAACATTAATGTGTGTATGCATTTTTATAAAATGCGTTCATATTTGTGATATCTGACTTCTTTTGACTCGGATATGTAAGTTTCTGACTTCTTAGTTAACTAAGTAAAATTATATTTTGAGAGTCAACACAATAATTTGAGCTGTAGTATTGTTAGTATATGTATGTTTGTATATAGGTTCATAGGTTCATACTAGGCTATCTGCCCTAGGGCATTTATAACCCTAGCCAGAATGTGTTTGGCTTTCACCACCCATTTTAAATTTATTTTGCTATGCCCTTTTTCGAGGTTAGTATACTGTGACACAGAAGTGATACCCGGGGTAAACCTACAATCTCCCATCCACTCATAAAGATTCCTCTTGAAGAGAGTCAATGAGGGACTCTGCCTAACCTGGACTGGGATTTTATTCCAGAGTGAAGGGAGCATCTGGGTTATGAGTCTGTCCCTCCAGCATGTCCTATTTATTTCAGTGCTGAGGTTCAAGTCTCTCGAGCGCGTAGCTCAATGGGATTTGGATTTTCTTAGGTGCAGCATGTCCATTAATTCCGGGCTGGACATGGCTTTATACGTCAGGCACAGATCGCCTCTGAACAGGCGGTATGCCACTGAGTAGAGCTGGAGTTTCTTTAACCGGGCAGCATATGGCATCTGTTTGAGCCCTTTGATCCTCTTGGTGAGGTACTTTTGGGGTCTTTCCAGTTGCTGCAGGTGTCTGGTAAGGTATATCCCAAAAGGGGCATTGTACTCAATTATGGGCCTGATGAGGGATGAGTAAAGAGGCACGATGACCTCCCCTGATCTAGATGTGAATCCCTTCATGATTAGTTGGGCTATATAAAATGTTTTTCTAACCACTTTGGCCACGTGGTTGTCAAATGAGAGATTGCTATCAACTTGGGCCCCAGGTCCCTAATTACTTCGGTACTTAATGGATTACCACCTATGTGGTAATTTGTGGGCACTTTGTTTTTGCCAAAGGGGATGACTATACACTTTTTGGCATTTAGCTTGAGGCCATGACTCTGGCACCAGTTGTTTGTTTCTATGAGGCCCTTTTGGAGGATGCTTGTGTCGGCTGGAGAGTCGATTATGGTGCCCAGTTTGCAGTCATCTGCGAACTTGGTCAGCCACAGTCCTTCCGTGTTGGCCTGTACCTCCGAGAAATATATACCGAACAAGATAGGTCCCAGGCTGAGCCTTGTGGGACACCACTTGTAACTGGTTTGGAGTCTGACATGGCTCCAGCAATTCTAACCATGTTGATTCTGTCCTTGAGCCAGTTTGCAATCCATCTAGTGACATAGGGGTTTATATTTAAGCTGGTGAGCTTATCTATAATGCCCGAGTGGGGTATTTTATCGAAGGCTTTTGCGAGGTCAGGTAGTCTGTTTGCACCACCTTCCCCTCGTCAATCGCCTTGGTGACTGTTTCAAAGAAATCAACCAGGTTCTGCCCTTAACAAAGCCGAACTGGGTAGGATCCAGTGTCTGTAGGTCCCCAATATCTTTATTTATGAGGTCCATGATGATCCCTTCCATAGCTTTGCAGACCAAGCTAGTCAGGCTTATGGGGCAATAGTTTCCAGGATCCGTTGAGGCACCACCTTTATGGAGAGGGACCACTGTTGCTGTACGCCACTCTTTGGGCACATATCCTGTAGTAAGGCTGAGATTGAACAGTAGTTTTATGTTTGGGTTTAGCTCTTCTTGGAGTTCATGTAGGATGCAGCCTGGGACACCGTCTGGTCCCATTGATGTTGTGTTTTTTGCTTTGGAGAGGGCGGCTCTTACCCGAGCATCTGAGATGTCAGGGGGGCAGCACTCTGCTGGGATAGATATTTGCCCTTTTGGTTGGGGGGGGGTTGCGCTGAACCTGTCAGCTAGGATGTTGGCAATGTCTGTGGGTTCAGTGTATTTTTTGTCATTTTGGACTAATTCTGAGCATGTCTGGGAATTCCCACGCAGGTTCCTAACATAACTAAAGAAAGCCTTGTGATTATCCTTAGTGTCCTGTGCAATTTTTCTCTCGAAGCTGGCCTTAGACAATTTTATGAGTGCCCTTAGTTTTTTGTTAATACTGATCAGTGATGCCTTCCCTTTTTGGGATTTTGCTCTATCATTTAGTAGCTTCCTCCTCCTTCTATTGTATAGTTTGTTTATGGCTGGGGTCCACCAGACAGGACGCCTGCCTTTGGAGGATTGGGTCTTGGTTTTATTTGGGATTGCATGTTCCATGCATTCCTGAAGGTGTTCATAGAATGCGTTTATAAAGGATTCTGTGGTCTGGGCCGTATTTTCCACAGGCCCGGGGGCTTTGAAGGATTCCACCTCGGTTTTGAGGAGTGTAAAATTTGCTTTAGAGAAGTTTTTCACTGTGGTTTTCTGAGCAGGGGGTGGGGTCGGGATGTGAATATCCAGTGAGATTAGTTTATGGTCTGATCTTACCAGTGAGGGATACACTTCTGGTCTGGAGCATAGAGTCCCCATGTTGGTGATGATCAGGTCCAGTATGTTTTCCCCTCTTGTGGGAGTGGTAACAAGTGTTCCATAGCATTTGAGTTTATAAATTCTAGGAACCTTTGGGCTAGGGTGTTGGAGCTAGAGTAATGCTCCCAGTCTACGTTTGGGTAGTTGAAGTCGCCCAATATAATGGTGTTTGGAGAGACCTTCATATTTTCCAGTGTTCTCAGGAAGGCCGAGTGGGGTTCCTGGGTTTGGGAGGGTGGTCTGTAGCAGGCTATAAACTGGAAGGCAGTTTTACCCACTGTTAGTTGCACATGGATAGTCTCTCATGCTTCGTGATTTGCTACCAACCTGGAGGTGTGGGTATCTCTGATGAATATCGATACTCCCCCTCCTTTTGTGGTTCGGTCCAGGTTTTGGGGCTGAAAAGCATGGTATGAGGTATAACCTGGTAGTGCTGGGGTGCTCTCGGGAGCCCTGAACCAGGTTTCTGTTACTGCACAGATATCGATGTTCTCCATGCTAAGGAGAGTTTTGAGTACGTGCATCTTGAGGTTTAGACTTCTGGCATTGAGTAGCATTACTCTTAGTTTCTTATCCCTTGTGATACCTATGAAGGTGGGTTTGTCTTTTGAGCCTTGCCTAAAAAAGGCACTATGGGGGTAGCAAGAGCCTTTGCCAATATCCGAAAGCCCAGGGGTGACAGGTGCAAGCCGTCCCTAGTGAAGCATCATGGCTTGTCGAGCATGTCATCCCAAGCTGACAGGCATTGGATCCCCTTTGAATGACACCAGTACTTAAGCCAATTGTTGAAATTGATCATCTTGTCTTCATATTGTGGCATCATTCTTGGTGAGGGTAAGATGCTACTCAAGGACAGGGTCATACCGGCCTGGGCTACATGCTCAGAGAGCTCCTTTATGTCTCTTTTCATGTAGTCCAGGGAGGTACGTCTCAGGTCATTCACACCAGCATGGACAATGACCGGGTCATATTTGTACTTGCCTTGGAGTGACCTGAGTGCTTGTGTTATGTGGCGGATCCTTGCGCCCGACAGGCTGCTCACCGTGACCCTCTCCTTGTTCAGCCTGGTGAGCGGGACGTCAGTGTGCCTGACGATAGAGTCACCTATTACAAGTGTATCAGGTGTGTTGTTTAGTCTTAAGGGCTGTGACTGTTCGGCACACTGGCTTTGTGAGATATATGTTGCACGTGTTTTGTTTTGGGGTAGTGGTTCCTTGGGTGTCTGTGTTTGCTTTGGAAGTCTCTGCTGCTTAGGCAGATCTTTATTTAGAGCCTCCGAGTATGTTTTTGTGTGATTATGTGTTTGGTTTGCTGTCGTGGTAGGTCTATGTGAGACTGGAATTGTAGTGAGTGTGGTTTCCTTCTCCTCCTGACTGGTTATGCCAGTACTGAGTTGAGAGAGCTTAGCCTCCAGTTTGGCTATATGCTTGCATCTCTCACATGTGTTGGAATTTGGAGGAGGAGAGGGTTGTCTGTGTACATGAGGCAGTTGTAACATTGCCTCAAGATTCCCAGATTCACCAGCTGGACCGGAGAGGAGATTGACAACTGACCTTTGGACATGCTAGAATAATATTGGGAATTCCTTAATAATTGAAAACAAGGGCCAGTGGGGAGTGAGGGTGTAGTGCTTTTAATTTTTACTGCTGACTTATATAATTGCTTTAGTGACTAAGTGCCAGGTAAATTAAGTGCAATGTGTTACAGGTAACTTAAATGCAAAAACGACAAACAGTAACTTTCTTTCAAGTGAAACAAGGAAATAAGTACAGTAAGCAATGCAGATATCACTAGTGATCCACAGAAGTGCTGAGAAGCCACGTATTAGGTGGAGTTAGCGTTCCAGGGAAATAACAAGCAAACAAACAACTAGCATATAAACAAAGCTAGATTCAGCAGGCGTGGATCCAGTCTATGCTACAGCAAACAAGGTGTACCAATTTCAGTAAGATACAGTTCAAATATTCAGGCACTATATAACCAGAAATTCCCAGCTCAGAAGGGCAGAGTCCAGCCTCTTCTCCTACAAGAGTGCAGACCACGAACCTTCTTAATGTAAAATAACTGGCCTGAAGCCCAAGTGCTTAAACCAGAACTAATACACTTTAAGAATAACAGACACTGGGCTCTCAATCAGCAGTTCCCAACTTAGAAGGATGAAAGCTACCTGTCCTGCCACCACAGTGCATGCCACAAACCTTCCTAATGTAAAACAACTGGTCTGAAGCCCAAGTGCTTAATCCAAAAGACTTAGAATGATGGCTACACTTTAATCAAGTTACTACCAAGCAGTAATAAATACAGTTGAATACTTTAGAGAATGCCTGGATTAGTGCTCAAGTTACACAAGCAAAGCTAGATCCAGCAGGCCCGAATCCAGTCTATGCCACAGCAAACAAGGCGCCCCAACTTCAGTAAGAAGCAGTTCAGATATGCTTGCAATATAAGCCTTTAACCAGAAATTCCCAGCTCAGAAGGGCAGAGTCCAGCCTCTCCTCCCACAAGAGTGCAGACCATGAACCCTCTTAATGTAAAATAACTGGCCTGAAAGCCCAAGTGCTTAAACCAGAATTAATACACTTTTAGAATAACAGACACTGAGCCCTCAATCAGCAGTTCCCAGCCTAGAAGGATGTAAGCTACCTGTTCTGCCACTACAGTGCAGACCACAAACCCTCTCAGTGCAAAACAACTGGTCCGAAGCCCAAGTGTTTAAACCAAAAGGCTTAGAATGAGTTACACCAAGCAGTAATAAATACAATTGAGTACTTTTAAGATGATGCAAAAGTAAAAAAAGTAGGAAGAAACACAAGTACAGTAAAAGCAGATGAAAATTTTTTTTTTTCTGAACAAGTGCTGAGATCAAAGAAACATATTTGAGTGCTGAAACTAGAAAACTGGCTAGCTATAAGAAAAAAAACTAAGCTAGAAGGCTTCCCTCCAACACAGAAGGGCTTGGGGGCTCAGAGGCCTACAAATAGTCTATACCACTTAACAGGAAAGGCAAGAAACCAGCTTAATTTTTTTTCTGTTTCCCAGATGCTCTCTTTGCACAGTGTAGGAGTGTCTGAAATCAGAATATGATCTCATTGCACTCAGTTGAGTGAGCAAATGAGATGGGCCCAGAAGGAGTATCCAAACACAAATTTACAAGAGGGGCGGGCAATTTCAAGGCCACTAAGATTAACACCAAAACAAAAACAGGGAGGGTGGGTGGGACTAACTGAAGAGCAGAGTCAAAACTTCCAGTTCAGTTAATATTCCTGCAACACAGTTAAAATCAATTTAAATACTGTATTTTTTTGAAAAAAAAGTGCAGATAAAGGTACTTAAATTCTCTTATACGTCCAGTTGAATACAGCAAGTTCTTAGCCGGCCAAAGCTGAGGTTTTAAGCAGAAAATATTTCACACTGTACCACTTAAATAGGCAAGGACAGGAAATCAAAAATGTGGCTACCCCCACACCTGTAATTACTAGCAAATAACAAAATTCAGCAAACACTGACTAACTTCCAGTTCAGTTAATATTCCTGCAACACAGTTAAAATCAATTTAAATACTGTATTTTTTTTGAAAAAAAAAGTGCAGATAAAGGTTCTTAAATTCTCTTATACGTCCAGTTGAATACAGCAAGTTCTTAGCCGGCCAAAGCTGAGGTTTTTAAGCAGAAAATATTTCACACTGTACCACTAAAATAGGCAAGTACAGGAAATCAAAGCATGTGGCTACCCCAACACATTTAATTACTAGCAAATAACAAAATTCACCAAACACTGACTAACTTCCAGTTCAGTTATTATTCCTGCAACACAGTTAAAATCAATTTAAATACTGTATTTTTTTGAAAAAAAAATGCAGATAAAGGTACTTAAATTCTCTTATACGTCCAGTTGAATACAGCAAGTTCTTAGCCGGCCAAAGCTGAGGTTTTTAAGCAGAAAATATTTCACACTCTACCACTTAAATAGGCAAGGACAGGAAATCAAAGAATGTGGCTACCCCACACCTGTAATTACTAGCAAATAACAAAATTCAGCAAACACTGACTAACTTCCAGTTCAGTTAATATTCCTGCAACACAGTTAAAATCAATTTAAATACTGTATTTTTTTAAAAAAAGTGCAGATAAAGGTACTTAAATTCTCTTATACGTCCAGTTGAATACAGCAAGTTCTTAGCCGGCCAAAGCTGAGGTTTTTAAGCAGAAAATATTTCACACTGTACCACTTAAATAGGCAAGGACAGGAAATCAAAGAATGTGGCTACCCCCACACCTGTAATTACTAGCAAATAACAAAATTCAGCAAACACTGACTAACTTCCAGTTCAGTTAATATTCCTGCAACACAGTTAAAATCAATTTAAATACTGTATTTTTTTAAAAAAAGTGCAGATAAAGGTACTTAAATTCTCTTATACGTCCAGTTGAATACAGCAAGTTCTTAGCCGGCCAAAGCTGAGGTTTTAAGCAGAAAATATTTCACACTGTACCACTTAAATAGGCAAGGACAGGAAATCAAAGAATGTGGCTACCCCACACCTGTAATTACTAGCAAATAACAAAATTCAGCAAACACTGACTAACTTCCAGTTCAGTTAATATTCCTGCAACACAGTTAAAATCAATTTAAATACTGTATTTTTTGAAAAAAAAGTGCAGATAAAGGTACTTAAATTCTCTTATATGTCCAGTTGAATACAGCAAGTTCTTAGCCGGCCAAAGCTGAGGTTTTAAGCAGAAAATATTTCACACTGTACCACTTAAATAGGCAAGGACAGGAAATCAAAGAATGTGGCTACCCCACACCTGTAATTACTAGCAAATAACAAAATTCAGCAAACACTGACTAACTTCCAGTTCAGTTAATATTCCTGCAACACAGTTAAAATCAATTTAAATACTGTATTTTTGAAAAAAAAGTGCAGATAAAGGTACTTAAATTCTCTTATACGTCCAGTTGAATACAGCAACTTCTTAGCCGGCCAAAGCTGAGGTTTTAAGCAGAAAATATTTCACACTGTACCACTTAAATAGGCAAGGACAGGAAATCAAAGAATGTGGCTACCCCCACACCTGTAATTACTAGCAAATAACAAAATTCAGCAAACACTGACTAACTTCCAGTTCAGTTAATATTCCTGCAACACAGTTAAAATCAATTTAAATACTGTATTATTTGAAAAAAAAGTGCAGATAAAGGTACTTAAATTCTCTTATACGTCCAGTTGAATACAGCAAGTTCTTAGCCGGCCAAAGCTGAGGTTTTTAAGCAGAAAATATTTCACACTGTACCACTTAAATAGGCAAGGACAGGAAATCAAAGAATGTGGCTACCCCACACCTGTAATTACTAGCAAATAACAAAATTCAGCAAACACTGACTAACTTCCAGTTCAGTTAATATTCCTGCAACACAGTTAAAATCAATTTAAATACTGTATTTTTTTAAAAAAAGTGCAGATAAAGGTACTTAAATTCTCTTATACGTCCAGTTGAATACAGCAAGTTCTTAGCCGGCCAAAGCTGAGGTTTTAAGCAGAAAATATTTCACACTGTACCACTTAAATAGGCAAGGACAGGAAATCAAAGAATGTGGCTACCCCCACACCTGTAATTACTAGCAAATAACAAAATTCAGCAAACACTGACTAACTTCCAGTTCAGTTAATATTCCTGCAACACAGTTAAAATCAATTTAAATACTGTATTTTTTTGAAAAAAAAGTGCAGATAAAGGTACTTAAATTCTCTTATACGTCCAGTTGAATACAGCAAGTTCTTAGCCGGCCAAAGCTGAGGTTTTAAGCAGAAAATATTTCACACTGTACCACTTAAATAGGCAAGGACAGGAAATCAAAGAATGTGGCTACCCCCACACCTGTAATTACTAGCAAATAACAAAATTCAGCAAACACTGACTAACTTCCAGTTCAGTTAATATTCCTGCAACACAGTTAAAATCAATTTAAATACTGTATTTTTTCGAAAAAAAGTGCAGATAAAGGTACTTAAATTCCCTTATACGTCCAGTTGAATACAGCAAGTTCTTAGCCGGCCAAAGCTGAGGTTTTTAAGCAGAAAATATTTCACACTGTACCACTTAAATAGGCAAGGACAGGAAATCAAAGAATGTGGCTACCCCACACCTGTAATTACTAGCAAATAACAAAATTCAGCAAACACTGACTAACTTCCAGTTCAGTTAATATTCCTGCAACACAGTTAAAATCAATTTAAATACTGTATTTTTTGAAAAAAAGTGCAGATAAAGGTACTTAAATTCTCTTAAACGTCCAGTTGAATACAGCAAGTTCTTAGCCGGCCAAAGCTGAGGTTTTAAGCAGAAAATATTTCACACTGTACCACTTAAATAGGCAAGGACAGGAAATCAAAGAATGTGGCTACCCCACACCTGTAATTACTAGCAAATAACAAAATTCAGCAAACACTGACTAACTTCCAGTTCAGTTAATATTCCTGCAACACAGTTAAAATCAATTTAAATACTGTATTTTTTGAAAAAAAAGTGCAGATAAAGGTACTTAAATTCTCTTATACGTCCAGTTGAATACAGCTAGTTCTTAGCCGGCAAAAGCTGAGGTTTTAAGCAGAAAATATTTCACACTGTACCACTTAAATAGGCAAGGACAGGAAATCAAAGATTGTGGCTACCCCCACACCTGTAATTACTAGCAAATAACAAAATTCAGCAAACACTGACTAACTTCCAGTTCAGTTAATATTCCTGCAACACAGTTAAAATCAATTTAAATACTGTATTTTTTGAAAAAAAAGTGCAGATAAAGGTACTTAAATTCTCTTATACGTCCAGTTGAATACAGCTAGTTCTTCGACGCCAAAGCTGAGGTTTTTAAGCAGAAAATATTTCACACTGTACCACTTAAATAGGCAAGGACAGGAAATCAAAGAATGTGGCTACCCCCACACCTGTAATTACTAGCAAATAACAAAATTCAGCAAACACTGACTAACTTCCAGTTCAGTTAATATTCCTGCAACACAGTTAAAATCAATTTAAATACTGTATTTTTTGAAAAAAAAGTGCAGATAAAGGTACTTAAATTCTCTTATACGTCCAGTTGAATACAGCTAGTTCTTAGCCGGCCAAAGCTGAGGTTTTAAGCAGAAAATATTTCACACTGTACCACTTAAATAGGCAAGGACAGGAAATCAAAGAATGTGGCTACCCCCACACCTGTAATTACTAGCAAATAACAAAATTCAGCAAACACTGACTAACTTCCAGTTCAGTTAATATTCCTGCAACACAGTTAAAATCAATTTAAATACTGTATTTTTTGAAAAAAAAAGTGCAGATAAAGGTACTTAAATTCTCTTATACGTCCAGTTGAATACAGCAAGTTCTTAGCCGGCCAAAGCTGAGGTTTTAAGCAGAAAATATTTCACACTGTACCACTTAAATAGGCAAGGACAGGAAATCAAAGAATGTGGCTACCCCCACACCTGTAATTACTAGCAAATAACAAAATTCAGCAAACACTGACTAACTTCCAGTTCAGTTAATATTCCTGCAACACAGTTAAAATCAATTTAAATACTGTATTTTTTGAAAAAAAAGTGCAGATAAAGGTACTTAAATTCTCTTATACGTCCAGTTGAATACAGCAAGTTCTTAGCCGGCCAAAGCTGAGGTTTTTAAGCAGAAAATATTTCACACTGTACCACTTAAATAGGCAAGGACAGGAAATCAAAGAATGTGGCTACCCCCACACCTGTAATTACTAGCAAATAACAAAATTCAGCAAACACTGACTAACTTCCAGTTCAGTTAATATTCCTGCAACACAGTTAAAATCAATTTAAATACTGTATTTTTTGAAAAAAAGTGGAGATAAAGGTACTTAAATTCTCTTATACGTCCAGTTGAATACAGCAAGTTCTTAGCCGGCCAATGCTGAGGTTTTAAGCAGAAAATATTTCACACTGTACCACTTAAATAGGCAAGGACAGGAAATCAAAGAATGTGGCTACCCCACACCTGTAATTACTAGCAAATAACAAAATTCAGCAAACACTGACTAACTTCCAGTTCAGTTAATATTCCTGCAACACAGTTAAAATCAATTTAAATACTGTATTTTTGAAAAAAAGTGCAGATAAAGGTACTTAAATTCTCTTATACGTCCAGTTGAATACAGCAAGTTCTTAGCCGGCCAAAGCTGAGGTTTTAAGCAGAAAATATTTCACACTGTACCACTTAAATAGGCAAGGACAGGAAATCAAAGAATGTGGCTACCCCCACACCTGTAATTACTAGCAAATAACAAAATTCAGCAAACACTGACTAACTTCCAGTTCAGTTAATATTCCTGCAACACAGTTAAAATCAATTTAAATACTGTATTATTTGAAAAAAAGTGCAGATAAAGGTACTTAAATTCTCTTATACGTCCAGTTGAATACAGCAAGTTCTTAGCCGGCCAAAGCTGAGGTTTTAAGCAGAAAATATTTCACACTGTACCACTTAAATAGGCAAGGACAGGAAATCAAAGAATGTGGCTACCCCACACCTGTAATTACTAGCAAATAACAAAATTCAGCAAACACTGACTAACTTCCAGTTCAGTTAATATTCCTGCAACACAGTTAAAATCAATTTAAATACTGTATTTTTTGAAAAAAAGTGCAGATAAAGGTGCTTAAATTCTCTTATACGTCCAGTTGAATACAGCAAGTTCTTAGCCGGCCAAAGCTGAGGTTTTAAGCAGAAAATATTTCACACTGTACCACTTAAATAGGCAAGGACAGGAAATCAAAGAATATGGCTACCCCACACCTGTAATTACTAGCAAATAACAAAATTCAGCAAACACTGACTAACTTCCAGTTCAGTTAATATTCCTGCAACACAGTTAAAATCAATTTAAATACTGTATTTTTTGAAAAAAAGTGCAGATAAAGGTACTTAAATTCTCTTATACGTCCAGTTGAATACAGCAAGTTCTTAGCCGGCCAAAGCTGAGGTTTTTAAGCAGAAAATATTTCACACTGTACCACTTAAATAGGCAAGGACAGGAAATCAAAGAATGTGGCTACCCCACACCTGTAATTACTAGCAAATAACAAAATTCAGCAAACACTGACTAACTTCCAGTTCAGTTAATATTCCTGCAACACAGTTAAAATCAATTTAAATACTGTATTTTTTGAAAAAAAGTGCAGATAAAGGTACTTAAATTCTCTTATACGTCCAGTTGAATACAGCAAGTTCTTAGCCGGCCAAAGCTGAGGTTTTTAAGCAGAAAATATTTCACACTGTACCACTTAAATAGGCAAGGACAGGAAATCAAAGAATGTGGCTACCCCCACACCTGTAATTACTAGCAAATAACAAAATTCAGCAAACACTGACTAACTTCCAGTTCAGTTAATATTCCTGCAACACAGTTAAAATCAATTTAAATACTGTATTTTTTGAAAAAAAAAGTGCAGATAAAGGTACTTAAATTCTCTTATACGTCCAGTTGAATACAGCAAGTTCTTAGCCGGCCAAAGCTGAGGTTTTAAGCAGAAAATATTTCACACTGTACCACTTAAATAGGCAAGGACAGGAAATCAAAGAATGTGGCTACCCCACACCTGTAATTACTAGCAAATAACAAAATTCAGCAAACACTGACTAACTTCCAGTTCAGTTAATATTCCTGCAACACAGTTAAAATCAATTTAAATACTGTATTTTTTGAAAAAAAGTGCAGATAAAGGTACTTAAATTCTCTTATACGTCCAGTTGAATACAGCAAGTTCTTAGCCGCCAAAGCTGAGGTTTATAAGCAGAAAATATTTCACACTGTACCACTTAAATAGGCAAGGACATGAAATCAAAGAATGTGGCTACCCCACATCTGTAATTACTAGCAAATAACAAAATTCAGCAAACACTGACTAACTTCCAGTTCAGTTAATATTCCTGCAACACAGTTAAAATCAATTTAAATACTGTATTTTTTGAAAAAAAGTGCAGATAAAGGTACTTAAATTATCTTATACGTCCAGTTGAATACAGCATGTTCTTAGCTGGCCAAAGCTGAGGTTTTAAGCAGAAAATATTTCACACTGTACCACTTAAATAGGCAAGGACAGGAAATCAAAGAATGTGGCTACCCCCACACCTGTAATTACTAGCAAATAACAAAATTCAGCAAACACTGACTAACTTCCAGTTCAGTTAATATTCCTGCAACACAGTTAAAATCAATTCAAATACTGCATTTTATGAAAAAAGTGCAGATAAAGGTACTTAAATTCTCTTATACGTCCAGTTGACTACAGTTAGTTCTTAGCCAGCCAAAGCTGAGGTTTTAAGCAGAAAATATTTCACACTGTACCACTTAAATAGGCAAGGACAGGAAATCAAAGAATGTGGCTACCCCCACACCTGTAATTACTAGCAAATAACAAAATTCAGCAAACACTGACTAACTTCCAGTTCAGTTAATATTCCTGCAACACAGTTAAAATCAATTTAAATACTGTATTTTTTGAAAAAAAAAGTGCAGATAAAGGTACTTAAATTCTCTTATACGTCCAGTTGAATACAGCAAGTTCTTAGCCGGCCAAAGCTGAGGTTTTAAGCAGAAAATATTTCACACTGTACCACTTAAATAGGCAAGGACAGGAAATCAAAGAATGTGGCTACCCCACACCTGTAATTACTAGCAAATAACAAAATTCAGCAAACACTGACTAACTTCCAGTTCAGTTAATATTCCTGCAACACAGTTAAAATCAATTTAAATACTGTATTTTTTGAAAAAAAGTCCAGATAAAGGTACTTAAATTCTCTTATACGTCCAGTTGAATACAGCTAGTTCATAGCCGGCCAAAGCTGAGGTTTTTAAGCAGAAAATATTTCACACTGTACCACTTAAATAGGCAAGGACAGGAAATCAAAGAATGTGGCTACCCCACACCTGTAAATACTAGCAAATAATAAAATTCAGCAAACACCGACTAACTTCCAGTTCAGTTAATATTCCTGCAACACAGTTAAAATCAATTTAAATACTGTATTTTTGAAAAAAAGTGCAGATAAAGGTACTTAAATTCTCTTATACGTCCAGTTGAATACAGCAAGTTCTTAGCCGGCCAAAGCTGAGGTTTTTAAGCAGAAAATATTTCACACTGTACCACTTAAATAGGCAAGGACAGGAAATCAAAGAATGTGGCTACCCCCACACCTGTAATTACTAGCAAATAACAAAATTCAGCAAACACTGACTAACTTCCAGTTCAGTTAATATTCCTGCAACACAGTTAAAATCAATTTAAATACTGTATTTTTTGAAAAAAAAAGTGCAGATAAAGGTACTTAAATTCTCTTATACGTCCAGTTGAATACAGCAAGTTCTTAGCCGGCCAAAGCTGAGGTTTTAAGCAGAAAATATTTCACACTGTACCACTTAAATAGGCAAGGACAGGAAATCAAAGAATGTGGCTACCCCACACCTGTAATTACTAGCAAATAACAAAATTCAGCAAACACTGACTAACTTCCAGTTCAGTTAATATTCCTGCAACACAGTTAAAATCAATTTAAATACTGTATTTTTTGAAAAAAAAGTGCAGATAAAGGTACTTAAATTCTCTTATACGTCCAGTTGAATACAGCAAGTTCTTAGCCGGCCAAAGCTGAGGTTTTAAGCAGAAAATATTTCACACTGTACCACTTAAATAGGCAAGGACAGGAAATCAAAGAATGTGGCTACCCCACACCTGTAATTACTAGCAAATAACAAAATTCAGCAAACACTGACTAACTTCCAGTTCAGTTAATATTCCTGCAACACAGTTAAAATCAATTTAAATACTGTATTTTTTGAAAAAAAGTGCAGATAAAGGTACTTAAATTCTCTTATACGTCCAGTTGAATACAGCAAGTTCTTAGCCGGCCAAAGCTGAGGTTTTAAGCAGAAAATATTTCACACTGTACCACTTAAATAGGCAAGGACAGGAAATCAAAGAATGTGGCTACCCCACACCTGTAATTACTAGCAAATAACAAAATTCAGCAAACACTGACTAACTTCCAGTTCAGTTAATATTCCTGCAACACAGTTAAAATCAATTTAAATACTGTATTTTTTGAAAAAAAGTGCAGATAAAGGTACTTAAATTCTCTTATACGTCCAGTTGAATACAGCAAGTTCTTAGCCGGCCAAAGCTGAGGTTTTAAGCAGAAAATATTTCACACTGTACCACTTAAATAGGCAAGGACAGGAAATCAAAGAATGTGGCTACCCCACACCTGTAATTACTAGCAAATAACAAAATTCAGCAAACACTGACTAACTTCCAGTTCAGTTAATATTCCTGCAACACAGTTAAAATCAATTTAAATACTGTATTTTTTGTAAAAAAGTGCAGATAAAGGTACTTAAATTCTCTTATACGTCCAGTTGAATACAGCAAGTTCTTAGCCGGCCAAAGCTGAGGTTTTAAGCAGAAAATATTTCACACTGTACCACTTAAATAGGCAAGGACAGGAAATCAAAGAATGTGGCTACCCCCACACCTGTAATTACTAGCAAATAACAAAATTCAGCAAACACTGACTAACTTCCAGTTCAGTTAATATTCCTGCAACACAGTTAAAATCAATTTAAATACTGTATTTTTTGAAAAAAAGTGCAGATAAAGGTACTTAAATTCTCTTATACGTCCAGTTGAATACAGCAAGTTCTTAGCCGGCCAAAGCTGAGGTTTTAAGCAGAAAATATTTCACACTGTACCACTTAAATAGGCAAGGACAGGAAATCAAAGAATGTGGCTACCCCACACCTGTAATTACTAGCAAATAACAAAATTCAGCAAACACTGACTAACTTCCAGTTCAGTTAATATTCCTGCAACACAGTTAAAATCAATTTAAATACTGTATTTTTTGAAAAAAAGTGCAGATAAAGGTACTTAAATTCTCTTATACGTCCAGTTGAATACAGCAAGTTCTTAGCCGGCCAAAGCTGAGGTTTTAAGCAGAAAATATTTCACACTGTACCACTTAAATAGGCAAGGACAGGAAATCAAAGAATGTGGCTACCCCCACACCTGTAATTACTAGCAAATAACAAAATTCAGCAAACACTGACTAACTTCCAGTTCAGTTAATATTCCTGCAACACAGTTAAAATCAATTTAAATACTGTATTTTTTGAAAAAAAGTGCAGATAAAGGTACTTAAATTCTCTTATACGTCCAGTTGAATACAGCAAGTTCTTAGCCGGCCAAAGCTGAGGTTTTAAGCAGAAAAAATTTCACACTGTACCACTTAAATAGGCAAGGACAGGAAATCAAAGAATGTGGCTACCCCCACACCTGTAATTACTAGCAAATAACAAAATTCAGCAAACACTGACTAACTTCCAGTTCAGTTAATATTCCTGCAACACAGTTAAAATCAAATTAAATACTGTATTTTTTGAAAAAAAGTGCAGATAAAGGTACTTAAATTCTCTTATACGTCCAGTTGAATACAGCTAGTTATTAGCCGCCAAAGCTGAGGTTTTAAGCAGAAAATATTTCACACTGTACCACTTAAATAGGCAAGGACAGGAAATCAAAGAATGTGGCTACCCCCACAGCTGTAATTACTAGCAAATAACACAATTCCGCAAACACTGACTAACTTCCAGTTCAGTTAATATTCCTGCAACACAGTTAAAATCAATTTAAATACTGTATTTTTTGAAAAAAAGGCAGATAAAGTACTTAAATTCTCTTATACGTCCAGTTGAATACAGCAAGTTCTTAGCCGGCCAAAGCTGAGGTTTTAAGCAGAAAATATTTCACACTGTACCACTTAAATAGGCAAGGACAGGAAATCAAAGAATGTGGCTACCCCACACCTGTAATTACTCGCAAATAACAAAATTCAGCAAACACTGACTAACTTCCAGTTCAGTTAATATTCCTGCAACACAGTTAAAATCAATTTAAATACTGTATTTTTTGAAAAAAAGTGCAGATAAAGGTACTTAAATTCTCTTATACGTCCAGTTGAATACAGCAAGTTCTTAGCCGCCAAAGCTGAGGTTTTAAGCAGAAAATATTTCACACTGTACCACTTAAATAGGCAAGGACAGGAAATCAAAGAATGTGGCTACCCCCACACCTGTAATTACTAGCAAATAACAAAATTCAGCAAACACTGACTAACTTCCAGTTCAGTTAATATTCCTGCAACACAGTTAAAATCAATTTAAATACTGTATTTTTGAAAAAAAGTGCAGATAAAGGTACTTAAATTCTCTTATACGTCCAGTTGAATACAGCAAGTTCTTAGCGTGCCAAAGCTGAGGGTTTAAGCAGAAAATATTTCAGGCTGTAGCACTTAAATAGGCAAGGACAGGAAATCAAAGAATGTGGCTACCCCACACCTGTAATTACTAGCAAATAACAAAATTCAGCAAACACTGACTAACTTCCAGTTCAGTTAATATTCCTGCAACACAGTTAAAATCAATTTAAATACTGTATTTTTTGGGGAAAAAAAAGTGCAGATAAAGGTACTTAAATTCTCTTATACGTCCAGTTGAATACAGCAAGTTCTTAGCCGGCCAAAGCTGAGGTTTTTAAGCAGAAAATATTTCACACTGTACCACTTAAATAGGCAAGGACAGGAAATCAAAGAATGTGGCTACCCCACACCTGTAATTACTAGCAAATAACAAAATTCAGCAAACACTGACTAACTTCCAGTTCAGTTAATATTCCTGCAACACAGTTAAAATCAATTTAAATACTCTATTTTTTGAAAAAAGAAGTGCAGATAAAGGTACTTAAATTCTCTTATACGTCCAGTTGAATACAGCAAGTTCTTAGCCGGCCAAAGCTGAGGTTTTAAGCAGAAAATATTTCACACTGTACCACTTAAATAGGCAAGGACAAGAAATCAAAGAATGTGGCTACCCCCACACCTGTAATTACTAGAAAATAACAAAATTCAGCAAACACTGACTAACTTCCAGTTCAGTTAATATTCCTGCAACACAGTTAAAATCAATTTAAATACTGTATTTTTTGAAAAAAAGTGCAGATAAAGGTACTTAAATTCTCTTATACGTCCAGTTGAATACAGCAAGTTCTTAGCCGGCCAAAGCTGAGGTTTTAAGCAGAAAATATTTCACACTGTACCACTTAAATAGGCAAGGACAGGAAATCAAAGAATGTGGCTACCCCCACACCTGTAATTACTAGCAAATAACAAAATTCAGCAAACACTGACTAACTTCCAGTTCAGTTAATATTCCTGCAACACAGTTAAAATCAATTTAAATACTGTATTTTTTGAAAAAAAAGTGCAGATAAAGGTACTTAAATTCTCTTATACGTCCAGTTGAATACAGCAAGTTCTTAGCCGGCCAAAGCTGAGGTTTTTAAGCAGAAAATATTTCACACTGTACCACTTAAATAGGCAAGGACAGGAAATCAAAGAATGTGGCTACCCCCACACCTGTAATTACTAGCAAATAACAAAATTCAGCAAACACTGACTAACTTCCAGTTCAGTTAATATTCCTGCAACACAGTTAAAATCAATTTAAATACTGTATTTTTGAAAAAAAGTGCAGATAAAGGTACTTAAATTCTCTTATACGTCCAGTTGAATACAGCAAGTTCTTAGCCGGCCAAAGCTGAGGTTTTTAAGCAGAAAATATTTCACACTGTACCACTTAAATAGGCAAGGACAGGAAATCAAAGAATGTGGCTACCCCCACACCTGTAATTACTAGCAAATAACAAAATTCAGCAAACACTGACTAACTTCCAGTTCAGTTAATATTCCTGCAACACAGTTAAAATCAATTTAAATACTGTATTTTTTGAAAAAAAGTGCAGATAAAGGTACTTAAATTCTCTTATACGTCCAGTTGAATACAGCAAGTTCTTAGCCGGCCAAAGCTGAGGTTTTAAGCAGAAAATATTTCACACTGTACCACTTAAATAGGCAAGGACAGGAAATCAAAGAATGTGGCTACCCCCACACCTGTAATTACTAGCAAATAACAAAATTCAGCAAACACTGACTAACTTCCAGTTCAGTTAATATTCCTGCAACACAGTTAAAATCAATTTAAATACTGTATTTTTTGAAAAAAAAGTGCAGATAAAGGTACTTAAATTCTCTTATACGTCCAGTTGAATACAGCAAGTTCTTAGCCGGCCAAAGCTGAGGTTTTAAGCAGAAAATATTTCACACTGTACCACTTAAATAGGCAAGGACAGGAAATCAAAGAATGTGGCTACCCCCACACCTGTAATTACTAGCAAATAACAAAATTCAGCAAACACTGACTAACTTCCAGTTCAGTTAATATTCCTGCAACACAGTTAAAATCAATTTAAATACTGTATTTTTTGAAAAAAAGTGCAGATAAAGGTACTTAAATTCTCTTATACGTCCAGTTGAATACAGCAAGTTCTTAGCCGGCCAAAGCTGAGGTTTTTAAGCAGAAAATATTTCACACTGTACCACTTAAATAGGCAAGGACAGGAAATCAAAGAATGTGGATACCCCACACCTGTAATTACTAGCAAATAACAAAATTCAGCAAACACTGACTAACTTCCAGTTCAGTTAATATTCCTGCAACACAGTTAAAATCAATTTAAATACTGTATTTTTTGAAAAAAAGTGCAGATAAAGGTACTTAAATTCTCTTATACGTCCAGTTGAATACAGCAAGTTCTTAGCCGGCCAAAGCTGAGGTTTTAAGCAGAAAATATTTCACACTGTACCACTTAAATAGGCAAGGACAGGAAATCAAAGAATGTGGCTACCCCCACACCTGTAATTACTAGCAAATAACAAAATTCAGCAAACACTGACTAACTTCCAGTTCAGTTAATATTCCTGCAACACAGTTAAAATCAATTTAAATACTGTATTTTTTGAAAAAAAAGTGCAGATAAAGGTACTTAAATTCTCTTATACGTCCAGTTGAATACAGCAAGTTCTTAGCCGGCCAAAGCTGAGGTTTTAAGCAGAAAATATTTCACACTGTACCACTTAAATAGGCAAGGACAGGAAATCAAAGAATGTGGCTACCCCCACACCTGTAATTACTAGCAAATAACAAAATTCAGCAAACACTGACTAACTTCCAGTTCAGTTAATATTCCTGCAACACAGTTAAAATCAATTTAAATACTGTATTTTTTGAAAAAAAAGTGCAGATAAAGGTACTTAAATTCTCTTATACGTCCAGTTGAATACAGCAAGTTCTTAGCCGGCCAAAGCTGAGGTTTTTAAGCAGAAAATATTTCACACAGTACCACTTAAATAGGCAAGGACAGGAAATCAAAGAATGTGGCAACCCCGCACACCTGTAATTACTAGCAAATAACAAAATTCAGCAAACACTGACTAACTTCCAGTTCAGTTAATATTCCTGCAACACAGTTAAAATCAATTTAAATACTGTATTTTAAAAAAAAAGTGCAGATAAAGGTACTTAAATTCTCTTATACGTCCAGTTGAATACAGCAAGTTCTTAGCCGCCAAAGCTGAGGTTGTTAAGCAGAAAATATTTCACACTGTACCACTTAAATAGGCAAGGACAGGAAATCAAAGAATGTGGCTACCCCCACACCTGTAATTACTAGCAAATAACAAAATTCAGCAAACACTGACTAACTTCCAGTTCAGTTAATATTCCTGCAACACAGTTAAAATCAATTTAAATACTGTATTTTTTTGAAAAAAAGTGCAGATAAAGGTACTTAAATTCTCTTATACGTCCAGTTGAATACAGCAAGTTCTTAGCCGGCCAAAGCTGAGGTTTTAAGCAGAAAATATTTCACACTGTACCACTTAAATAGGCAAGGACAGGAAATCAAAGAATGTGGCTACCCCCACACCTGTAATTACTAGCAAATAACAAAATTCAGCAAACACTGACTAACTTCCAGTTCAGTTAATATTCCTGCAACACAGTTAAAATCAATTTAAATACTGTATTTTTTGAAAAAAAGTGCAGATAAAGGTACTTAAATTCTCTTATACGTCCAGTTGAATACAGCAAGTTCTTAGCGCCAAAGCTGAGGTTTTTAAGCAGAAAATATTTCACACTCTACCACTTAAATAGGCAAGGACAGGAAATCAAAGAATGTGGCTACCCCACACCTGTAATTACTAGCAAATAACAAAATTCAGCAAACACTGACTAACTTCCAGTTCAGTTAATATTCCTGCAACACAGTTAAAATCAATTTAAATACTGTATTTTTTGAAAAAAAAGTGCAGATAAAGGTACTTAAATTCTCTTATACGTCCAGTTGAATACAGCAAGTTCTTAGCCGGCCAAAGCTGAGGTTTTAAGCAGAAAATATTTCACACTGTACCACTTAAATAGGCAAGGACAGGAAATCAAAGAATGTGGCTACCCCACACCTGTAATTACTAGCAAATAACAAAATTCAGCAAACACTGACTAACTTCCAGTTCAGTTAATATTCCTGCAACACAGTTAAAATCAATTTAAATACTGTATTTTTTGAAAAAAGTGCAGATAAAGGTACTTAAATTCTCTTATACGTCCAGTTGAATACAGCAAGTTCTTAGCCGGCCAAAGCTGAGGTTTTTAAGCAGAAAATATTTCACACTGTACCACTTAAATAGGCAAGGACAGGAAATCAAAGAATGTGGCTACCCCACACCTGTAATTACTAGCAAATAACAAAATTCAGCAAACACTGACTAACTTCCAGTTCAGTTAATATTCCTGCAACACAGTTAAAATCAATTTAAATACTGTATTTTTTGAAAAAAAAAGTGCAGATAAAGGTACTTAAATTCTCTTATACGTCCAGTTGAATACAGCAAGTTCTTAGCCGGCCAAAGCTGAGGTTTTTAAGCAGAAAATATTTCACACTGTACCACTTAAATAGGCAAGGACAGGAAATCAAAGAATGTGGCTACCCCCACACCTGTAATTACTAGCAAATAACAAAATTCAGCAAACACTGACTAACTTCCAGTTCAGTTAATATTCCTGCAACACAGTTAAAATCAATTTAAATACTGTATTTTTTGAAAAAAAGTGCAGATAAAGGTACTTAAATTCTCTTATACGTCCAGTTGAATACAGCAAGTTCTTAGGCCGCCAAAGCTGAGGTTTTTAAGCAGAAAATATTTCACACTGTACCACTTAAATAGGCAAGGACAGGAAATCAAAGAATGTGGCTACCCCCACACCTGTAATTACTAGCAAATAACAAAATTCAGCAAACACTGACTAACTTCCAGTTCAGTTAATATTCCTGCAACACAGTTAAAATCAATTTAAATACTGTATTTTTTGAAAAAAGTGCAGATAAAGGTACTTAAATTCTCTTATACATCCAGATGAATACAGCAAGTTCTTAGCCGGCCAAAGCTGAGGTTTTTAAGCAGAAAATATTTCACACTGTACCACTTAAATAGGCAAGGACAGGAAGTCAAAGAATGTGGCTACCCCACACCTGTAATTACTAGCAAATAACAAAATTCAGCAAGCACTGACTAACTTCCAGTTCAGTTAATATTCCTGCAGCACAGTTAAATTAATTTAAATACTGTATTTTTTGAAAAAAAGTGCAGATAAAGGTACTTAAAGTCGCTTATACATCTCGTTGAAAACAGTTAGTTCTTAGCCGGCCAAAGTTGAGGTTTTTAAGCAGAAAATATTTCACACTGTACCACTTAAATAGGCAAGGACAGGAAATCAAAGAATGTGGCTACCCCTCTACCTGTAATTACTAGCAAATAACAAAATTCAGCAAACACTGACTAACTTCCAGTTCAGTTAATATTCCTGCAACACAGTTAAAATCAATTTAAATACTGTATTTTTGAAAAAAAGTGCAGATAAAGGAACTTAAATTCTCTTATACGTCCAGTTGAATACAGCAAGTTCTTAGACGGCCAAAGCTGAGGTTTTAAGCAGAAAATATTTCACACTGTACCACTTAAATAGGCAAGGACAGGAAATCAAAGAATGTGGCTACCCCACACCTGTAATTACTAGCAAATAACAAAATTCAGCAAACACTGACTAACTTCCAGTTCAGTTAATATTCCTGCAACACAGTTAAAATCAATTTAAATACTGTATTTTTTGAAAAAAAGTGCAGATAAAGGTACTTAAATTCTCTTATACGTCCAGTTGAATACAGCAAGTTCTTAGCCGGCCAAAGCTGAGGTTTTAAGCAGAAAATATTTCACACTGTACCACTTAAATAGGCAAGGACAGGAAATCAAAGAATGTGGCTACCCCACACCTGTAATTACTAGCAAATAACAAAATTCAGCAAACACTGACTAACTTCCAGTTCAGTTAATATTCCTGCAACACAGTTAAAATCAATTTAAATACTGTATTTTTTGAAAAAAAGTGCAGATAAAGGTACTTAAATTCTCTTATACGTCCAGTTGAATACAGCAAGTTCTTAGCCGCCAAAGCTGAGGTTTTAAGCAGAAAATATTTCACACTGTACCACTTAAATAGGCAAGGACAGGAAATCAAAGAATGTGGCTACCCCACACCTGTAATTACTAGCAAATAACAAAATTCAGCAAACACTGACTAACTTCCAGTTCAGTTAATATTCCTGCAACACAGTTAAAATCAATTTAAATACTGTATTTTTTGAAAAAAAAGTGCAGTGTTAAAGGTACTTAAATTCTCTTATACGTCCAGTTGAATACAGCAAGTTCTTAGCCGGCCAAAGCTGAGGTTTTAAGCAGAAAATATTTCACACTGTACCACTTAAATAGGCAAGGACAGGAAATCAAAGAATGTGGCTACCCCACACCTGTAATTACTAGCAAATAACAAAATTCAGCAAACACTGACTAACTTCCAGTTCAGTTAATATTCCTGCAACACAGTTAAAATCAATTTAAATACTGTATTTTTTGAAAAAAAGTGCAGATAAAGGTACTTAAATTCTCTTATACGTCCAGTTGAATACAGCAAGTTCTTAGCCGGCCAAAGCTGAGGTTTTTAAGCAGAAAATATTTCACACTGTACCACTTAAATAGGCAAGGACAGGAAATCAAAGAATGTGGCTACCCCACACCTGTAATTACTAGCAAATAACAAAATTCAGCAAACACTGACTAACTTCCAGTTCAGTTAATATTCCTGCAACACAGTTAAAATCAATTTAAATACTGTATTTTTTGAAAAAAAGTGCAGATAAAGGTACTTAAATTCTCTTATACGTCCAGTTGAATACAGCAAGTTCTTAGCCGGCCAAAGCTGAGGTTTTTAAGCAGAAAATATTTCACACTGTACCACTTAAATAGGCAAGGACAGGAAATCAAAGAATGTGGCTACCCCACACCTGTAATTACTAGCAAATAACAAAATTCAGCAAACACTGACTAACTTCCAGTTCAGTTAATATTCCTGCAACACAGTTAAAATCAATTTAAATACTGTATTTTTTGAAAAAAAGTGCTGATAAAGGTACTTAAATTCTCTTATACGTCCAGTTGAATACAGCAAGTTCTTAGCCGGCCAAAGCTGAGGTTTTCAAGCAGAAAATATTTCACACTGTACCACTTAAATAGGCAAGGACAGGAAATCAAAGAATGTGGCTACCCCACCCCTGTAATTACTAGCAAATAACAAAATTCAGCAAACACTGACTAACTTCCAGTTCAGTTAATATTCCTGCAACACAGTTAAAATCAATTTAAATACTGTATTTTTTCGAAAAATAAGTGCAGATAAAGGTACTTAAATTCTCTTATACGTCCAGTTGAATACAGCAAGTTCTTAGCCGCCGAAAGCTGAGGTTTTTAAGCAGAAAATATTTCACACTGTACCACTTAAATAGGCAAGGACAGGAAATCAAAGAATGTGGCTACCCCCACACCTGTAATTACTAGCAAATAACAAAATTCAGCAAACACTGACTAACTTCCAGTTCAGTTAATATTCCTGCAACACAGTTAAAATCAATTTAAATACTGTATTTTTTGAAAAAAAGTGCAGATAAAGGTACTTAAATTCTCTTATACGTCCAGTTGAATACAGCAAGTTCTTAGCCGCCAAAGCTGAGGTTTTAAGCAGAAAATATTTCACACTGTACCACTTAAATAGGCAAGGACAGGAAATCAAAGAATGTGGCTACCCCACACCTGTAATTACTAGCAAATAACAAAATTCAGCAAACAGTGACTAACTTCCAGTTCAGTTAATATTCCTGCAACACAGTTAAAATCAATTTAAATACTGTATTTTTTAAGTGCAGATAAAGGTACTTAAATTCTCTTATACGTCCAGCAAGTTCTTGAATACAGCAAGTTCTTAGCCAAAGCTGAGGTTTTAAGCAGAAAATATTTCACACTGTACCACTTAAATAGGCAAGGACAGGAAACCAAAGAATGTGGCTACCCCACACCTGTAATTACTAGCAAATAACAAAATTCAGCAAACACTGACTAACTTCCAGTTCAGTTAATATTCCTGCAACACAGTTAAAATCAATTTAAATACTGTATTTTTTGAAAAAAAGTGCAGATAAAGGTACTTAAATTCTCTTATATGTCCAGTTGAATACAGCAAGTTCTTAGCCGGCCAAAGCTGAGGTTTTTAAGCAGAAAATATTTCACACTGTACCACTTAAATAGGCAAGGACAGGAAATCAAAGAATGTGGCTACCCCACACCTGTAATTACTAGCAAATAACAAAATTCAGCAAACACTGACTAACTTCCAGTTCAGTTAATATTCCTGCAACACAGTTAAAATCAATTTAAATACTGTATTTTTGAAAAAAAGTGCAGATAAAGGTACTTAAATTCTCTTATACGTCCAGTTGAATACAGCAAGTTCTTAGCTGGCCAAAGCTGAGGTTTTTAAGCAGAAAATATTTCACACTGTACCACTTAAATAGGCAAGGACAGGAAATCAAAGAATGTGGCTACCTCAACACCTGTAATTACTAGCAAATAACAAGATTCAGCAAACACCGACTAACTTCCAGTTCAGTTAATATTCCTGCAACACAGTTAAAATCAATTTAAATACTATTTTTTTGAAAAAAAGTGCAGATAAAGGTACTTAAATTCTCTTATACGTCCAGTTGAATACAACAAGTTCTTAGCTGGCCAAAGCTGAGGATTTAAGCAGAAAATATTTCACACTGTACCACTTAAATAGGCAAGGACAGGAAATCAAAGAATGTGGCTACCCCCACACCTGTAATTACTAGCAAATAACAAAATTCAGCAAACACTGACTAACTTCCAGTTCAGTTAATATTCCTGCAACACAGTTAAAATCAATTTAAATACTGTATTTTTTGAAAAAGTGCAGATAAAGGTACTTAAATTCTCTTATACATCCAGTTGAATACAGCAAGTTCTTAGCCGGCCAAAGCTGAGGTTTTTAAGCAGAAAATATTTCACACTGTACCACTTAAATAGGCAAGGACAGGAAATCAAAGAATGTGGCTACCCCCACACCTGTAATTACTAGCAAATAACAAAATTCAGCAAACACTGACTAACTTCCAGTTCAGTTAATATTCCTGCAACACAGTTAAAATCAATTTAAATACTGTATTTTTTTTAAAAAGTGCAGATAAAGGTACTTAAATTCTCTTATACGTCCAGTTGAATACAGCTAGTTCTTAGCCGGCCAAAGCTGATGTTTTAAGCAGAAAATATTTCACACTGTACCACTTAAATAGGCAAGGACAGGAAATCAAAGAATGTGGCTACCCCCACACCTGTAATTACTAGCAAATAACAAAATTCAGCAAACACTGACTAACTTCCAGTTCAGTTAATATTCCTGCAACACAGTTAAAATCAATTTAAATACTGTAGTTTTTTTTTTTAAAAAGTGCAGATAAAGGTACTTAAATTCTCTTATACGTCCAGTTGAATACAGCAAGTTCTTAGCCGGCCAAAGCTGAGGTTTTTCTATCACCATTACAGGTAAAAATTCTGAAGGAATGGAAGGGTTGAGATGTTCTAAAATATTGTCAGTCATATTTGTTTTTAAAAAATGTTTTAAGTAGCAATAATGTGGATGTACCTTTAAGACACAAGATTTTAATTAGAAGTGTTGTGTGACAAAAAGGGTGTGTATATATTGCTTGTGTTGAAGTTTGTTCAGTTTCTGATGAAGTCTTGCCACATGTGCAAGACGAAAAGCGCTTTATTAAACTGAAAGAGAATTAAACTGAGAGAGAATTTGCTTTGTTGTTTCCAAGCTGCCTTTTTTGTTTTTGGCCATTCTACAAGTACCAGAGCAAGTGCAGGGGCAAGGATTCTATTCAAGACTGTTCTTGGTACCCAGAAAGGACAAAGCCTGGAGACCAGTACTGGACCTATCTTTTCTAAACCCATATCTGGATATTCCAAAATTCAAAATGTTGACTACAGCAGCTTCTGCCCATGTTGGGCAAGAAGGCTTGGCTTGTGACTTTAGATCTAAAAGAGGCATACCTGCATGTCCCAATCAGACAAACATACAGAAGATACCTCAGATTCAAAGCTGGCTCAATGCACTACCAATTCTCTGCACTGCCCTTTGGCTTATCTACTGCGCCCAGGATCTTCACAAAGTGCCTGTCACCAGTAATTGCATACTGCAGACAGAGGAATACAAATATATCCTTACTTGGACGACTGCCTCATTCAAGCAGAGAACAAGGACATTCTACTACAGCATCTGGCGTTTGTAAAGAGATTACTACCATGCCTAGGGTACACAATCAACAAACAGAAATCAAAACTAGTACCCTCTCAAGAGATAATATTCCTGGGTGCAAGCTTAAATACAACTGATGGCTTATCTCACGCCAGACAAACAAAGACAACTGACTACCTATTTCAAACTGTTGGCAACAAAGGCCCAGTTATCTGCAAGAAAAATTCTGTAGGCTTTGGGCTTCATGGCATCCTGCATTCTATTAATTCCATATGCAAGACTGCATATGAGGAAACTTCAATGGTACCTAAAAAGTGTTTGGACTCAACATTGCCACAGCCTGGAAACAATAGTTACTCTTATTCCCTGCCTGCAACAGGAGTTTCGATGGGTGAAGGCCTGTCACCAGAACAAGGGACAGCCATTCACTCTACCCCCAGCCACACAGACAATAACAATGGATGCATCGGATTATGCCTGGGGAGCCCACATGGCAGGAAGATGTATTCAAGGCACATGGTCCACAAACCAAATGCATCTACATATCAGTCAAAAAGGGAAGCTAGCTGTTCAAAATGCCCTGACAGCCTTCAAGGACCTACTTCATCCGGGACAACTACTGATAGGACAATACCGCGGTCATGTGGTACTTAAACAAGCAGGGAGGCATTCATTCTTACCCCCTTTGCAGACTAGCCATGACTCTGTGAGACACAGCATTGACTTAACAAGTACGTCTGCAAGCACAATTCCTGCCAGGAAAGATAAATACTCTGGCAGACGAACTAAGCAGAAACCTCATGGATCCCCACGAGTGGAAATTGGATCCACAAGTCTTCAGCATGGTAACAAGGAAATGGGGATGCCCGGACATAGATCTATTTGCCTTCCCTCACAACTGCCAACTAAAGAGATTCTGCACAAGGACTTATCACAGACAAGCATAGAAAGTGGATGTCCTATCTTTCAGCTTGAAAAACTTAACAGTTTATGTCTTTCCTCCTCTGCCTCAACTCCCCAAGGTACTCCTAAAGGTCAGACTAGAGAAGCCAAAAATTGTACTGATTGCTCCAGACTGGCCTTGCCTGTACTGGTACCCAATTCTAAGGAACTTGTCTCAATGCCCGGCTTGGACCTTGCCTCAAATACATCATCTACTGTCTCACCAGAACAATCATATCCTAGCACAGCCAGCTAAAGACCTTAAATCTGGCAGCATGGCGGATAATGTATTCATACAAAACGCGCCTCTCACTAAAGCTGTGATGGATGTCATTTTGGAGCCCAGGAGGCCTACTACCAGAAAATCTTACGCTGTAAAATGGAAGAGATTCTGTGCTTGGAACCAGGCACAAGGAATTGACACAGCTGTACCACATATTTCTCAGATTTTGCAATACTTAACGGAGATGCTGGACAAAGGCCTATCCTTTTCATCTATTAAAATTCATGCCTCTGCTATTTCGGCTAATTATAATACTGAGCCAACAATCTTTTCTCATCCTTTATTAAGGCAGTACCTCAGAGGGGCCAAAAATTTAAGGCCTCCAAGGAGATCACCAATACCTACATGGGACCTCAGTCATGTCTTGGAAAAACTCACCCTGCCTCCTTTTGAGCCAGCCGCTGCAGCTGATATAAAGTTTTTATCTTGTAAAACTGCTCTGCTCCTAGCAATAACCTCTGCAAGACGAGTCTCAGAGCTACAGGCACTCATGGCTGTGGAACCTTTTATCATTTTT
Organism: Protopterus annectens; assembly: GCF_019279795.1. Lineage (NCBI taxonomy): Eukaryota > Metazoa > Chordata > Ceratodontiformes > Protopteridae > Protopterus > Protopterus annectens. The sequence goes on along the minus strand of NC_056741.1, from coordinate 1,788,638,084 downwards.
TATCCAGACAGGTTTCTCTGATGACAAACCTGACATTTATGCCTAAGGTAGTGTCCAATGTGGCCCTTAACCAAGCTATTCATCTGCCTACTTTTTATCCAAACCCACAGAATAAGGGGGAGAGAATTCTGCATTCTTTGGACATACACAGACAACTACGCTTCTACTTGAACAGAACCAAAGCTTTCAGGAAGACAGAGCAATTACTAGTGGCATATGCTGCAGGATCATAAGGAAAGGCTATCTCAAAGCAGACTATTTCAAAGTGGATAGGCCACTGCATTAGCTTTTTCTGCTATTCACAACATGGCAAGCCAGTGCCTAAGGGCATTAGTCCACATTCAGCCAGAGCAGCAGACACTTCAGCAGCCTTCCTCAGGGGAGTACCAACCAAAGACATTTTAGAGGCTGCTACCTGGAGTTCAGTGCACACCTTTGCAAAGCACTAACTTTTACCACTCTACTCTAAATCCAGGGCAGGCTTTGCCACTGCAGTTCTTCAGGGCCTCATAGCCGCTCCCAATGCTATATTAGCTCCAGCCTCCCAGCCATAGCTTTGGGATTCAACCCAAGTGTAATGACTGCAACAGTGAAACACGAAGAATATAGTACACTTATGTACACTTAACATAAATGTAGATGTTCGAGTGTATTCACTGTTGTAGTCCAGGTTACCCACCCAACACCCCCATTTCTTTGCTGGAACTTATCTGCACTTCTCTAATCTATGCAACCTATGTGGTGTATTTGCTAGTAGATGAAGGTATAATATATTTTGGTGCATGCATGTTTTATTGGCATATTTTGTAAGCCTACCTTTTTGGGGTCACCTGACATTTGGGGCAAGAAAAACTGAAGAAAATTGTGTCGGCTGCATCTTTTATACCCCTGATGCACTGACGTCAGGGAAGAGGCGACAGCAGCTGACGCCGGACCTAGACTTTGGAATGCAGGCCGACTGAGGGTAGACTGCCAGCAGGATAACCCAAGTGTAATGACTGCAACAGTGAATACACTCGATCATCTACATTTATGGTAAGTGTACACAACTGTACTTTTTGCTGCTGGGGCTAAGGGTAAAGCTATTTCAAAATAAAAACCATCTCCAAATGGATTACTCATTGTATTCACTTCTGTTACCTGCAGCATGGGAAGGTTCCCCGTCAGGGTATTAGGACCTATTCTACTAGAGCAGCCTCTACCTCTGCAGCGTTTCTGAGCGGTGTGCCTGCTAAGAACATTCTAGAAATAGCTACTTGGTCTTCTATCCATACTTTCACAAAGCATTACAATCTACCTTTGTTTTCTAAAGCCAGGACTGGTTTTGCCTCTGCAGTTTTGTAGGGCCTCCTTACCAACCCTTAATCTGTGATCCTTCCTCACCCCTTTGTCTTCTTACTGGGCTTTGGGAATCAACCCATATGTGAGGACTGCAACAGTGAAACATGGAGAACATAGTACAGTTGTGTACACTTAACCATAAATGTAATGCTCGAGTATATTCACTGTGTCAGTCCTGGTTTCCCACCCTCCATTCCCCCTTTTTTCCTAAGGCACAGACTATAGATTTTTATTTTGTGTATGACATGTGTCCAGGGTGCTACCGTTCCTGGGTTAGCCTTCTTTTGGGGGCTCCTGACTCAGACAGCAAGAAAAACTGGGGAAACGGCGTTGGCTGCCTCCCTTTATACCTGCCGTACTGATATCAGTTTTACAACGGCGGCAGCCGACGTCATATACCAAGGACTCTGGTATTTGGGCTGACTGAAGGCTACCGGGAGCCAGATAACCCATATGTGAGGACTGCAACAGTGATTGCACTCGAACATCTACATTTATGGTAAGTGTATACAACTGTACTATCCACCAACCCTGTGCATCAAGCCATGCATGAATCCATTCTGTAAACATCTGGCCTTGTGCGCTGCCCATTGACTGTTTGCTGGTTTCCATATCTGGCGAGGGATTATGTCAGACCACACAAAATGACAACATGGCCACCAAGACTGCAGGTGTTAAAAAATTGCTCTGATTGGAAACCGTAGCCTTCCATGTGGTTGACTGATCATATCATTCTCTCCAATGTGCAGCACAAGGATGTTGAGCTCAGGGTAGATGGAACACTTTTTTTCCAACAACTGCAGTACTCCACTCCAGTGCATACCTCTTATTGCAATCTAGTGTACCTTCACACTAGATGTGGGGAAGCTCAAGTTGTAGTGGTTTTCAGTTACGGAGGTATGGCTGAAAGTCCAGTGAATGTAGGAATGACCGCATACCCACACTCTTGTCGTTCGCCTGCTCATGAAGCCATGTCAGCTCAGAAGGTGGAAAAACCTGCACAGGAAAGAAAATGCAAACGGATTACTACTGATGTTTGACAGATGTATTGGAAGACAACATATATATGTATATCATATACATTACCTGGTTAGCCCATCCATGTCTCCTTTCGGCAATGGCCATAAGGAGTGAAAGGGGGGAGGTAATGTAAACCCTCTTCCCCTGACCTACATACATTTACTACCCTGACCTACATACATTTACTACACCTGAAGGGAGGGAGACTGAGTGGAGATCTTCACCAAGACAACATGTGAAAAGACCAAGACTGACCCGGGCTTTGTCGTTTCGCATGTGTCCTTTCCCAGAGGGAAACATTGCATCACAGTGGCACCCTCGAGGCCATGCTTATCTAGGACAGCAACACTATGGGACTGAGCTGAAGACTCTCCAAGTTCCCAAATGTGATCCAGGTGGAGCATAACGTCCATGGTGGCTGGGTATGCCCCCCGTGACGCATCCACCAACACAAGAGCAGTTGGCTCAAAAGATTGAAGAGGGTCTGTTTATCAGAAAAAATTGTGATTTTCTTGCAAATCAGAGGACACAAGGCACTAAATAACATATATATTCATATTCCTCATACAGTGTACCACAAATCCTGTTATTCTGGCAACTTTCTCAAAAAATAATAACTTGAACATGTATCCCTGTCCCTATCTCAAGTGTCCTGATTTTTGCAGGATGTCCAATTTTTGCCTTGTTGATTTGTTACATTTCTTGAAACTATACTAATGACAGATTGAAAGTATGTGTGTGTGTGTGTGGGGGGGATTGCAATGACTCCAAGTGGAGAAAAAGCCGAATCTGACTTCTGCATTCAGCAATGTGATAACGACTTCTACTTATGTGAATAACAGTGCCAGCTACTGACAGTTTGGCTGAAAAGTGATAATGACTTAGTGCTATATTGTAACTGCAGTGTGATAATGATGTGCAAAATTACACATGCTCAGACACAGGTGATAATTGCTGTCCATCGCATAGGCATTCATGTCATTACCTTGTGCAGCTGTTAGGTAACATATAATCGTTATCATCAGTAAGGAGAATACCTGACTAATTCAGTAAAATAGTATAACATTTAGATATTGAGCCCTTCCTCCCAGCTATACATACTTTGTAAGGTATGAAAAAACAGCCCAGTAAACAGGACCCCCCCCCCATAAAAATCAAACAGATTTCCATCAGCCTAAAGGTAAGGCAAGCTGCTTTTATAGTGTGGATAAAATGATTAGATTAGAATAATTACATAGCTGCCATAGTTCACAACATCATATTCTATACAACCAGTGTTATATTTGGATGGAATAAAACAATACCAAAACATACGAACCATCTTCGGCCATGGGCATTCACAAATGAATAACTAAGTCGTAAACAATCTTCATAACAGAATGTTGTAAGTGCCTAATGAATTGGATAGTAACGGTGAAGACCCCAGCCCTCCAGGACTCTTGCTCAGTGTATCTTTCCCTCCTTGCCAATCTGCCCCAATTTATCTCACCAGAAACATCATATATGATTTGTGAACCTCTGCTACTGTTTTCTCATGAGATCTGGCCCTCACATCGTAACAAATAAATCAGGACATTATTTCAACCCTAAATATCAGACTTTTAAAGGTGCCAATATGGTCTGGGTTTGGAAAAGTACTTTATACTACAAATCAACAACCAATTTTTAATCTCTACTATTTTGGCAATAATTACAAATTAATATTCACCAAATCTTGATTTTTTTTCATCAATCTCAACACAAATGAGCCGTGATATCCACACTGCCTACTTGGATCTCCTTGAGTCACTCAAATTACAACCAAACACTTTGGTTATGGGTGACTTTAACTACCCATCCATGGAGTGGGTAAACTGTATGTGTACTAACATGCTCGCCCAAAGATTCTTGGACTTCGTTAACTCCAGTGCCTTGGAACCCCCCACAAGGGGTCCAAACATTTTCAGTCTGATACTCACTAACATGGGAGATCGGTTTACCACTACAAGTGTGGTCCTCCCTGGTGAAGTCTGATCATAAAACACTCTCATTCAAAGTACCGATTACATCAACCCCCCCCCCCCCCAAGAGAAATTAAACTAAAACATGCCTCCAAGGCCAACTAGAGCATTAATAGTTTCAAAACACCTGTCCCCTCTGACAGCAAGGACACCTATAATGGGATATACACCAGTGATCTGTATAAGCACCTATGCAATTGCACTGCCTAGGTTGATAGGACCAAAACAACATCCTCTAAAAAAAAAAACAGCCTGTATGGTGGACATCTGCCATAAACAGGTTATACAATAAGAGGAAGAAATTGCTGCCCAAGAACATGAAGGAATATTCTCAGAATTGGAAGCACATCCTTCTCAGCTTGAGCAAGCAAATAAAACATCCTGTAAAGTCCTCTAAAGCAAACTATGAATCAAAATTAGCATCCCTAGCTAAGGATAACCATAAGGCATTCCTTAGCTACATCTGAGACTAGGTGATCATATATATGTAAAATATATAAAATAATTAAGACTGTGCTCTCCAAATGAGCTCAACTTTAACCACACTAGAAAAAAACAACCCTTCAGTAACACTTGCTGGTAAGAACATGCACCAAAATGAAATATTCACCCAAGGGACCTCTACAATAAAATAACAAAGTATGCACAAGCACCAGAATGAAATATGTCCCCAAATGACCCTTCAGTAATAATGCCTGGTATGTACATGCACCAAAGTAAAACGTTCAGTACAACATGTTTAAACACTCCCCTACTTATATTTACTTTTAAAGTTGGGATAAAGGAGAGTGTCACTTTTTGCAAAGTACAAAGGTCTGAAAGTGATCCTAATAACTGTATAAATTTAAAAAGTGCCAGCTAAAAGAAACAACTAAAGGAATTAAAAAAAAAGACATCCAGATCTGAAATGCAAAATTTCTGAGAAGAACAGCAAACCCCATGTTGACAAAAATGAATGCACATATCCATGGTAATAAATAAAATACAAAACATCTGACACCGTTAAAAAAAAAAAAAAAAAAAAAAAAAAAGACTTTTGACAAAGACTGCAGTATCAATATCAAGTAAACCCTACCAAACATAAAGAAATCTATTGAGCTGACAAACACAATGGATCAGTCTACGTCATTCAGTATATTTTTTTATATCACAAAAACCTGGTATTTTAACAGGGATGTGTACACTTTCACTGTGTATACACAGACCTGGAGTAGGAAATGGAGATTACATGGAGGTGCTGTATACAAGGGGAGCAGAGCCTTTTGGTAACAGCAAGTAAAGGAGAGTATGCTCATTTTGACAGTTACATTCCTGGTGCAGGTGTAGTGGATGACAGAGTCAATACCAAATATACACAAGAATCAAAATGAAACATTCTCTCCAATGACCTCTTCAGTAGTATATCCGAGTATACACAAGCTCTAAAATGAAACATTTGCCACAAGACCCCTTCAGTAGTATGTCCAAGTATGCACAAGCACCAAAACAAAACATTTGCCCTGTGACCTCCTCAGTAGTATGTCCCAAGTATGCACAAGCACCAAAGTGAAACATTTGCCATGTGATCCCTTCAGTAATATATCCAAGTATGCACAAGCACCAAAACAAAACATTTGTCACGTGACCCCCTTCAGTAGTATGCCCAAGTATGCACAAGAACCAAAATGAAACATTCACCCCAATAAGCCTTTAAGTGTTGATGACAAGCCAGAGAGTGGAGGCAGGCAATATTACATAATGCTTCATATAAGAAGTCACTAAATATGAGCAGAATAAATGTAACAACTAAATAAAATATATGCATGCCTAGGATTAGCCACTAAATGCAAAAGCATCTACAACAGCTAATGGAACAGGCTGAATACTCTAAAAAATATGCATAAAACAGGTACCCTACCTTTCTTCGTCATCAAACACATACAGTCATACACATCTTTTGATACTGCCCGCTTATCAGCTTCTTTCAAAGCATGCCTAATCCCCTTAGTTAATTTTCTAGTATTAAGCTACCCAATCCTCCTTTATAAGATTTTCTTTCAGACAGTTTGCGTGCCCAAATAAGTTTTTCCATAAATATGAAAACATGCATTGTTCACTATAGGGGGAAACAGTACTTTTGTACCCTTTAGCCAAAACATTTCATACAACCTATGGGCAACTTTGACAATGTTGGCAAAAGAATCATTATTTATATCAAACGACTGACTACTGTCCTCATTTAGCTGTACTAATGCTGTATGAAGTAATTATTTCCATAATGGAGTCGATTAAATCATTCCATTCATTCAAAATAACATTCCCATACTGTTACCCCAGTGAACTGCTGCAATAAGTAAAATAGTACCTTAATTTAATCTTTCAAAATAAACTTTTGAGCATCCACCACAGTTTCCTGTAATTTATGAAAAGACAACATGGGCACAAATGTAAAGCCGTATTGCATCACAGAGACATAGGCATTAGTTTATAACACCGTCCACTTTAACTACTTGTGGGCCATTTTTCATCAGCTTGTGATGTTGCACTGCTGACGATAACTTGCAGGGTTGCCTCTCAGTATAATAACAGGCAAACCAAGTTCTCCACCAGCTTCCTCTGCCATAGTCTCCACACCTAATTATTGCAGACTAAATAAAGAAAGTAGACAGTGTCTCAAATAGTCTATGGGCTTGTACAACCCCATTTACATATGGGTACACAAACGGAAATAAATCTAATTCACTTGCCTAACCTCCTACATACTGGCATACGGGCTACAAAAAGGGACACATTCTAAAGCTCCCCACTCCTGCTTCTGCTATGGTACACAAATGTCATTTTGAATCTCAGGCTATCTCAGCGAGTCAACAAAAATGGATCCTCACGCCTTCAAGTAGCATTGTGAAGCCAAACCTGTTGAACGACATTTGGACAAACTCATCACCAACACATATCGGCCAGAATTAGTTTACCATGACCAAAGTCGGCGGCATTTTCAAAACAGCCCAGAAAACGAGACAATTTTTTGTTGATGACCACAGATGCCGCAACCAAGGAAGAACTGGAATGGAGAGTATTATTTTTTTAAATGTGAAATACTCAGCTTTCTGCATTTAATACCTTTTTTGTTGTTGCTGAATCAAAAGAAGATTACACACACTACTCAGGTCCGTAGCAATGCTTTACAAGACTCTAACCCCTAAAGCAACCCAAGTTCCATAACAATGCTAGCTAGCAAAAATAGTGATATACAACTGTCACATAAAAAAATGCACATGAATGTCCGTTGAATGTTTATTTACTCAGAGGGACACTAAAAAATATATCGACACATTCTGCCTGAAGGTTTAGTGCATTTTTTGTAAAATAAACCAATACAAACTTTTCATCCTTTGCCGCAGCGAACATCACTTGCTTTTGCACAGCAATACCTCACAATAAGGCTCATGACCTATGGAAAGAGGATCTGTAAATGCAGACAGGTTAGGTAGCCCAGAGGCTGTATCTGTCAGTCACATTGCTCTGGTATGTAAACAACAACTATCTGTGCTTGAATCAATTGCACCATAAAAGAGTCTATAGAAAAAAAACGTCAAACAAACAAAAGGAACAACTGTTAGACCCAGCTGTAATGAAAATCCAGAGCGCTTGTTAATGCCTGCAGGGAATTAGAGGCCTTGTTATCAAAAGATACAGCAAATAAAGTTCCATTCAAGTGTACTACGAGCTGGGATGAGCACTTTTATTTTGCGTGGAGGTCGGGCTTGTTTTTTTCATTGAAATGTTTAACCAGAACCCTGAAGTGTTCTATCTCTACGAACCTTTGTGGCACATCTGGAATTTTCTGTACAAGCAGGATGGGTCTCTCTTTCAAGGAGCAGCATGGGACATCCTTCGGTCATTGTACAAGTGTGACTTTCCTGTGTTCCAACTTTACATAAAAGGGAAACTTAGTAGTACAAACCTTTTCAGGTTTGAGGCCAGCAAGATGATCTGTTATCTTCCCGTGTCCTGCTCACAGACGGGAGAACCTTGAACTTGTCCATGAAGAGATCTGCAAACTTATATATCCATTCTGAGTGAATATGAGTAGTATAATTTTAGGAAGCCACTTCACAATATCTTACCCGCTAAAATGAAACGCTACAGGCAAGTCGAGGATTTCTTTGCCGCTACTAAAACCTAAAAATCAAGTAACACACTTGAGTTATGTATGAATCTGATTGGCTGTCACCGCTTCATTTAGGAAACGCTTTGCTGTAATCATAAGAATACACAGGGAGTATTCCGACCCCATTTACTTATAAAAGTCCAATAGGACCATCAGGTAACTCCACTCTAAATCCTAAGTTGAAAGGTAACTGACAACATTCAGTTACTTTCTCAATTTATTTTTCACAAATACCTTCAAATTAGGGCTATAAACTTACTTGCACTGCTGGAAGGCACTCTGGGTTAACATAATGGAATTCCTATCTTCTCATGGCGCACTCGGTGTTAAGCACAGAGGTGCCATGAGAAGGTACTCGGGGGTAATGAGCTAACCTGTGCAGCAGTAATACTGGCTGCCTGGCAATCTACTGGTATTGTGATTGGTCCTTTTGGGGGGGGGGGGTAAAGTTGGCACTGAGTCTGTTGGCCAGTATATTGGTAATATCTGTTTGCTCAGTGTAGGAGGTACCATTGTGCAGTAGCTCAGTGCAGATCTGGGTATTGCAGTGGAGATTCTTTACATAACTATAGAAGGCCATGTGGTTGTCTTTACTATCTGCTGCAATTCTGTTTTCATAGCTAGCTTTAGAGGATTTGATGAGGGATGTTAACTTTTTGTTGAGGCTGATAAGGGAGTTTTTCCAGTCTTGGGACTTCACCTTATTCCTCATCAGTTTCTTCCTTCTGTTGCAGAGTTTGTTTATGGCAGGGGACCACCAGATTGGCTTGCTTTTTTTGGAGGAGAGCATCTTGGTTGTATTGGGTGTGGCGAGATCCTTGCATTTGTGTATGTGTTCGTACAGTGCATTGGTGCATGAGTCAGCAGTCATGCAGCTATTCTCCATTTGCATGGGTGCCGTTAAGTTAGCCACCTCTGTTTTCAGGAGCCCAAGGTTAGCTTTGTAGAAGTTTTTTATGATGGTTACTTTTGCAGGGGGTGAGAGGGAGGTGGATTTCCAAGGTGATTAGTTTGTGGTCGGATCTAATCAGGGAAGAGCTGACTATTGGTGTAGAGCAACGGTCGCCCATGTTAGTAATGACCAGGTCAAAGATGTTGCTACCTCTAGTGGGGATAAGAATGAGCTGGTCCAGGGCACTGGAATTAATGAATTCTAGGAAACGTTGGGCAAGTGTATTGGTACATGAGTAGTTTTCCCAGTTAATTGAGGGGTAGTTGAAGTCGCCCAATATGAGAGTGTTAGGTTGGACCCTAATATTCTCTAGGGTGCTTAGGAGCATGGAGTGTGAGTCTTGGGCCATGGTTGGGTACCTATAGCAGGCTACGACCTGAATCGCTGTCTTACTCAATGTTAGCTGCACCTGAAGTATCTCTGATGTGTTATGTTGGGCTACCAATCTGGAGGTGTGCGCATCCTTTATGAATATGGAAACACCACAGCCTTTAGAGCTTCAGTCCAAGTTCTGGAGCCAAAAGGTGTGGAATGAGTTATAGCTTGGTAGTGCAGAGGTGCTTTCTGCTGCCTTGAACCAGGTCTCAGCACAAATGTCGATGTTCTCCATTTTAAGGAGTGCTTTGAGTGAGTGCATTTTGAGATTTAGACTTCTAGTGTCGAGCAGCATGACCCTCAGATTGCATTTGTTTGTAGCTGTTACGGTAGTAATTTGGTCTTTGGAACACAGCCTAAAAAGGCTCTATAGGGGTGGCAAGAGCCTTGGCCAGTATCTGGAAGCCCAGGGGTAACAGATGCAGGCCATCTCTGGCAAAGCATTGAGGTCTGTCAATCATGTCATCCCAAGCAGACAGATACTGGATCCCATTAGAATGACACCAGAAACTTAGCCAATTGTTGAAATCAGTCATTTTCTGCTTGAACTGTGGAATCATTCTGGGTGATGTTAGCATGCTGCTCAGGGCTAGGTTCATACCCACCTGGGCTACATAATCCAAGAGCTCCTCCATGTCTCTTTTGATGTAGTCCAGGGAAGTATGTCTCAGGTCATTCACACCTACATGTACAATGACAGAGTCTTATTTGTACCTGTTGTTTAGGGAACTGATTGCGTGCATTATGTGGTGGATCCTGGCACCTGACAGGCAGCTGACTGTTACTTTCTCCTTTATTCAACCTAGTGAGTGGGACATCAGTGTGCCTCACTATCGAGTCACCTATGACTAGTGTGTTGGGCATGCTGTTTTGCCTTAGGGGCTTTGGCTGAGTGGCACACTGATGTTCTTCGTCTTCCATTGCTGCAGTCCTGACTATTGGGTATAGTCCGCGTCCCAGTCGGCCCGAATACCAGAGTATAAGGCTGACGTCGGTCATGGCGCCTTAGACTGACGTCAGTACGTCAGGGTACTAATGCGCATGACCGACGTCATTTCCTCAGTCTTTTTTGCCGCATGGTCCGATGCAGAAGCAATTTTGCGAGTGCAGGTTGGCGTTCTGAGATTTTCCGAAACCGGAGTTTCAGACCGAAACAGAGTTGGCTAAGTAACCTCGTTGGGGAACATTTTGGTTTTTTCTTGCCTCAGTATTTAACGGGATGTCAGAAAAAGTGAATAACTGTATTTCTTGTGGGAAGCAGATACCGCATAGGGATTATCATACATAGTGTATACCTTGTTTAGGGCCTGAGCACGGCGCTGTTGGTTGCCGCTCTTGTGCTAGATTTAACAAGCGCACTATTAAGAGGAGGCTAGATTGTGCTAGGTTAGTGTTTGGGAAGCGTTGCAATTATAATATGCCGTTGGATGCTCCGGCGCCCGCTTCATCCAAGAAGCGCAAGGACAAAACAGTGAAGCCTAGGGGTGAGGAACCGGCAGTCCCGGACGTCGGTTCTTTAGAAGGCTCAGGGGAGCCAGAGGTTTTGCCAGGAGTCTCTATGGAGTCTCAGGCAGATACTTTACTGTTACAGGATGTGCCCTCTCAGGAGGTAGGCCAGGCTGGGGGGGCTTCTCAGGTAACTGTTCTTCCCTCTCTTCCCAAGGTAGTTAGGGCCTCTCCTTCTGTTGCCAAAGCTTCTTTTAGAGGTAGGCCAAGTTCAGCTTCTGTGGGGGCTTCTCCTAGCATTTCGGGCTCTGTGCCTAAGAAACATATGCTTAAAATGGCAGAGGATTTGATTACTCTGATTAGAGGTTCCATGCCCCCGCCTGATAAGAGGCCTAGGGTGGAACAGGAGTTTGATAGTTTTGAACAGTGTTCACAGGCTTCAGAGTCTTCTGTGGAAGACTTACAAGAGTTTCCTACTTATTCTGATTCTGATGTGGATGATTCCACTCCTACAGCTTCTCCTCCTGAGGATTTTTCATTTTCAGAGACTCTTCACTCCATGAGGGAGCACTTTAAATGGGAAGGCCAGGATTACTCTGATTCCAGGAAAAGGCTTAGGGAATTATTGTTTTTACCCCAGCATAGGCCCTTAGTTACTCCTCCTGTGTTGAATGTGGTGTAGGATGTTTTGCAGAGGCTTCCCTGAACCCTGACTCCTTGCCTCCTGCTCCTGTTAAGCCTGATAGGTATTATAGGGTGCCCAAGCTCATAAGTATTTGTTTAAGAGTCCTAGGGCGGACCCAGAAACTGTTTCTCAGGGGCCTAAAGGTGTTAAAGCTTCTGTGGTTAAAAATCCTGTACCCTCTGATAAAGAGGCACGGGCTTTGGATAGGTGGGGTAAGAAAGTATATACTTCTTCCACTCTAGCCATGAGGGCGTTGAATTGTCAGTTTCATATGCTAAAATATCAGAATTATCTCCTTTCACAATTGAAATCTAAGGTGGATGCTTTGGCGGAAGGTATTGAGTGTAAAGAATTGCTGGATTTGGTTCATGTGTCTGAACAAGTGGGTAAGCATTCTTTGCAGTGTGGTTTTGATGCTGTTCAGGCCTCCTCGAGGGTGGCTGCTACTAGTTCTGTTCTTCGCAGACATGCCTGGTTGAAGGATCAGAATTTAGCTGAGCATGTTAAGACCAGGATTTTGGATGCTCCTTTACAGTCTGATGTGTTGTTTGGACCGCCTGTGGAAGCAGTTTTAAAGAAAATGGAGGACAAAGCTAAGTCTATGCAGACTGTTAAAGATTTTGCAGGTGCAGCCTCGAAGTTTAGTAGAAATTGGCCTGCTAAGGGGTGGACATATCCTGCTTATGGTTCCCAGTCTAGGGGTAGGTCTAGGCGTGGTAGGGGCAGGGCTCAAGGTTCGTTTAGGCCTAGATCAGAGAGTTCACCTGCTCAGACTTCTGGTGAGGGCAGGGGTCAGTCCTTTCGTAAGCAGACCCAATGACCTGCCTTTTCAGCTGCCAGTGGATTCTCGTCTGGCAGCTCCTTTGGGAGGAAGACTGTCTCTTTTCAAAGAAAATTGGGATTTAATCACTCAAGACAGATGGGTGCTGGATATCATTCATCACGGTTACAGATTTTATTTCCACACAATGCCCCTTTCAAAGGCATGCCAGATGTTCCTCCTCCACAAAGAAAAGAGGCTCACAAGCAAGTTTCTCAGTTACTCCAGATAGGGGCCATTCAGCCAGTCCCTGTATCAGAAAGGGGCTTCGGATTTTATTCTCGCCTGTTCCTAGTACCAAAGAAGGGGAACACGTGGAGACCAATTTTGGATTTATCTATCCTCAACACTTATCTGGACATTCCCAAGTTCAAGATGTTGACGTTACAACAACTGTTACCTCTGCTGGGCAAAGATCACTGGATGGTAACTTTAGATCTCAAGGAAGCTTACCTTCATGTGCCTATAAGGCTAGGTTGCAGAAAGTATCTGCGGTTTCGAACTGGAGATTTTCATTATCAGTTCTCTGCATTGCCCTTTGGCTTATCTACTGCCCAGAGTATTCACAAAGGTTCTGGCTCCAGTGATAGCTTACTTCAGGCTTCAAGGCATTCAAATCTATCCTTACTTGGACGACTGCCTGATTCTGGCTCAAGAAAAGGAAGACCTTCTACAGCATCTGGAATATGTCATAGCAGTGCTAAGATGCCTGGGGTATTCTGTGAACGAAATAAAGTCCAGTCTAGTACCCTCTCAAGACATGTGCTTTCTGGGTGTGAGACTGAATACAGCAGCCCAGATGGCCTTTTTAACCCCGGACAAACAAAAGAGTCTGTCACTTTACTTCCATCAACTATCTCATCAGTCCGTGCTGACTGCAAGGACAGTCCTTCAAGCATTAGGGTTCATGGCATCTTGTATTCTGGTGCTTCCCAATGCCAAACTGCATATGAGGAAGCTGCAATGGTATCTCAAAAATGTATGGACACAGCACTGCCAGGATTTGGACACTGTCATTCAAATAATACCTTGCCTTCAAAAGGAATTCTTGTGGTGGGCTCAGGAATGTCACCTAAACAAGGGACTCTCTGTGACCCGGCCAGAGGCGAGTCAGATTTTAACGACAGATGCCTCGGACACTGCTTGGGAGCTCATCTAAATGGAAAGTGGATACAAGACAAGTGGCCTGCCAGACTACAGCATCTACATATCAACATGAAGGAGATGTTAGCAGTCCAGTTTGCATTGATGGCTTTCAAGGAGTTACTTCTTCCAGGGCAGGTGTTGATTCTAACAGACAACACAACTGTCATGTGGTACATCAACAAGCAAGGGGGAACACATTCTTATCCTCTATGCAGGCAAGCAATGATTTTATGGGAGACTGCGTTAAGCCTGCAACTAACTCTTCAGGCAAGGTTTCTGCCAGGAGCACAGAACTCCCTAGCAGATGTGTTAAGCAGACAAATCATGGATCCCCACGAGTGGAAACTGGATCTTCATGTATTTCAGAAATTGACAGTGTCATGGGGAACTCCAGACATAGATCTGTTCGCTTCTCCACTAAACCACCAGCTGCCAAAGTATTGCACAAAGGGGTTTCATCACACAGCTTGGAAAGTGGATGCTCTGTCTTTCAGTTGGAAAAACCTTCATGTCTATGCCTTTCCACCTCTGCCTCTTCTTCCAAAGGTATTATTAAAGGTCAGACAAGACAGGCCAAGGATGATTTTGATAGCTCCAGATTGGCCTCGGCAACACTGGTATCCACTACTACGGAGTCTGGTAAGGAAGCCTCCATGGCCTTTACCTCTGATTCCTCATCTGTTATCTCAGAAGGATGGTCATCTGCTCAATGTCAAGCTTCACTCTCTTCATCTAACAGCCTGGCATATTCTCTCTTGAAGCACAGCAGGTCTCAACTTCCTCAGCAAGTTTTAAATGTGATTATGGAAGCTAGAAGACCTAGTACAAGGAAGGTGTACGCAGACAAATGGAAGAGATTTTTATTTTGGAGTACAGCAAAGAATTTGGAGATTTCTGAGCCTAATTTGAGTGTGGCTCTTCAATATCTTACTGAGTTATTGGACAAAGGTTTGTCCTTCTCTTCCATTAAGATTCATGCTGCAGCAATTTCAGCTCATTATGATTGTGACCCACCTTTGTTTTCGCATCCTTTGTTCAAGCAGTTTCTTAGAGGGGCAAAGAATATAAGACCCCCACGTAGAGCTCCTACTCCTGCTTGGGATCTCAATTTTGTGTTGGAAAAACTTACTCTACAACCTTTTGAGCCTGCGGCTACTGCTGAGTTGAAATACTTGTCATGGAAGACTGCTTTTCTGTTGGCCATTACTTCTGCAAGAAGGGTGTCTGAGTTGCAGGCCCTTATGGCAGTAGAGCCTTTTTTGATTTTCCATAAGGATAGGGTATCATTACGTACTAATCCTTCCTTTATGCCTAAGGTGGTTTCTAGTGTGGCTTTAAACCAAACTATTCATTTGCCTACTTTTTATGCAGATCCCCAAAATAAAGGGGAAAAGATTTTGCACACTTTAGATGTACACAGGCAATTGAGATATTATTTAAGCAGGACTAAGGATTTTAGGCAGTCTCAGCAGTTGTTTGTTTCTTTTGCCTTGAGTTCACAGGGCAATCCTGTGTCAAAACAAACTATTTCCCGGTGGATTGGCTTTTGCATTGCATTTTGTTATTCCCATCATGGCAAGGAGATTCCAGCTGGGATTAGGCCTCATTCCACTAGGGCTACTGCCACTTCAACAGCATTTCTAAGGGGGGTGGCAACTAAGGATATTTTGGAAGCAGCTACTTGGAGTTCAGTGCATACTTTCTCTAAGCATTATCATCTTCCTATCTACTCTAAGTCTAGGGCTGGTTTTGCCACTGCTGTTTTGCAAGGCATGTTATCAGCTCCTACTTCCTTATAATTTGCCAGCCTCCCTTTCCTCTGCTTTGGGATTCTACCCAATAGTCAGGACTGCAGCAATGGAAGTCGAAGAACATAGTACAGTTTTGTACCTACCATAAATGTAGATGTTCGAGGGTTCCATTGCTGCAGTCCAATTTACCCTCCCTCCTTCCCTCTGTGTTTAGGGGTGGTTGTGTAGGTGAGTTTACATGCTTATATTTTTGTATATATTGTTGTATATATTGTACATGTTTTTTGGTGCAGGTTTTTTGGGACTTGTCTTTTTGGGTCTTCTGACATCTGGGGCAAGAAAAGACTGAGGAAATGACGTCGGTCATGCGCATTAGTACCCTGACGTACTGACGTCAGTCTAAGGCGCCATGACCGACGTCAGCCTTATACTCTGGTATTCGGGCCGACTGGGACGCGGACTATACCCAATAGTCAGGACTGCAGCAATGGAATCCTCGAACATCTACATTTATGGTAGGTACAAAACTGTACTTTTAGGAGAGTTATGCGTCTCGTGATTAGTGTTGTGTTGTGGTGGTCGAGTGCATTTCTGCCTTAGAGGTCTCTGCTGTTTGGGTAGATTTTTATTGAGAGCCTCCGCGAAGGTGGGTGTATGGTTTGTGTTTTTATGTGAAGGCATTGCTGGTGTATGTTCTGGAGGGCTATGTGTTCCATGTGGTGTGGTGCAAGTGTTGACCTTCTCATCTTGGCCAGCTATTACAGTCTTGGCTGGAGAGTGTGTTTCTTCCAATTTGAATATATACGAACCGGCGACTGGCTTAGGAGAAGCTTTGTCGTCGGTTTTGAACCTTGTCGGTCTGTCTCTGTCCTTTTCTTTGCGTTTTTTGTGAACTCCGGTAATCTGATTGCTATCAGACGACATTTCAGGATAGTTAAATCTGTTCCCAAAATATTTTGAAGCAAAGATATACTGACGCTTAATAGTGCGCTGGTTAAATCTAGCACAAAACCGACAGCTAGGCATGTTATGATCAGGGCCTAGGCAAGTAATACAGTATAAATGGAAATCCTTATGAGGTATTTGCTTCCCACAAGTAATGCAATTATTAACTTTTACTGACATAGGTATGGAGCAAGAAAAAGTTTCCCCAACGGGGTACTTAGCTTTAGTGAAGACTTCGGTTCTGAAACTCAAATTTGAAAATTTCAGGAGTCGGCCGACCGGCACTTGCGAACTGCTTCTGCTTCGGGCACCACGTGGCAAGAAAGACTAAAGAAAATGGCGTTGGCTGCCTGTTTTATACCCCTGACAACCTGACGTCATGGAAGAGGAGACAGCAACCGACGCAGGAACCAAGACTTTGGAATTCAGGCCGACTGAGGGCAACCTGCCAGCAGATTACCCAAATTTAATGACTGCAACAGTGAAACACAAAGAACATCTAACCTTTAGACATGCCTGGAGGGGTGGGCATTAATAATAAGTACTGGAGCTGTTTCCTTGTAGAACGTTTAGTGCTGGTAGCACTTTTGTGTGCTTCAGTAATTGCTACAAGAAGTCTGGTAACTGTTTCCGTAGTTTTTAAATACCATGGGAACTATCCTTCTAAGCCTAATTTTGTAAGGAAAACAACCTGTACTCCTTCCCAACAACACAAGAAGAGCACACGCAGGCAGATGCCTCCTAGGTCTCAGCCATCATTTGCTCAAAAGGCCCCCTTTCCAGACAAGCCAGGTAGTCTGTGACTATCTGGCCACTTTCTCAGAAATCTATCTTTCCCAGCGCCTTTCTCATTTCCTTTCAAAGTGGACAAGCATTACCACAGACAAATGGGTCCTGTCTGTTGTCCAAGGAGATTACTACATGACTTGGAAAACCACTCCTTCCTTCATGGGGATTCCACAGCCCCCAAAGGACCAGCTTCACCTTTTCCCTCAGGTCATTCAAGACTTGCAAATACAAGGAAGCATACAGGAGGTTTCCTTCTTGGAAATAGGAAAAGGGTTTTACTCCAGGATAAAAGAAAAAAAAAATACTACTAAATAAAAGCAGAGGATGTGGAACACACAAAACATGTTTATTTTGTACAAGATTAGCGCTTTCATCCGCAAAAACTAGCCAGACTTCATACTGGATGAAGTCTGGCTAGTTTTTGCAGACAAAAGTGCTTATCTGGTATAAAATAAATGTGATGTTATGTGATCCTATCTCGCCTACATTCTGAATGATGGGTTCGGAGCCGATCCCTCGGCTCCGACTCGGCACGCTTATGCCAAAGAGCGAAGTCTCTTATTGGCTGAGCTTACTATATCCCAGGATGCACCACCATCAGTCCCCCAGATCTCGTTTGCCGCTTAACTGCAAAGACGTGGTCTCGAGCTGGCTGGGCTGAGTAGCTTTTATTAACTACTTTTTCTGTCAGTTTTTTGTGCTTGTATATCACAAAAGCCGTTTTAACGGCTATTGCTGCCTTTGTGTACGTTTGAGTAGTGAAATTTCTTGTGTGTGATTGGGTAGAGTTTGTTTCGGCCCCCCTTTCAATCCAGGGCCTTTTCGGTCAACCTGTATAACTGAACTTTTTACTGTTTTAAAGTTCCGGTTATTACAGCTAAGGTTGTGTTTTACACTATTACTGTAAGCCTTCGGTTTTTTGTCATAAGCGAATCTACAGTTGTTAAATTTCCTGTCAGAAATTGTTTAACATCATGTCTCAACCCCCTAGGCCTTCGGGCTTTAAAAAATGTTCTAAATGTGCTTTTAAGATGTCTGTAACTGATGACCATCTACTTTGTGTTTATTGTTTAGGGGCAAAGCACTTGCAGGAGTCATGCAGCGTATGTCACGCTTTTTCCTCTAGGGTCCTCCAGGAGAGGAAAAATAAATTGATTCTTAAAGGGTTGATTAAACCCTCTTTTGAAGAAGCCTTGTCTTCGCTCCGACTCCTGCCAAAAGAAAGGGCTTCGGCTCCGACCAGTCCGTCGGACCCGACTGCCAAGAGACCTAGGCAGGCCTCTCCTTCGGCTCCAAAGACTTCGGAGCCGAGGTCGGAACGGTCTGCCTCGATGCCTCCAGTATCTACTCCTCGGCTTCGGAGCCGATGGCTGGGGCATCGAGGCGGGTCACCTTCGTCGGCTCCACTGCTCTCGGAGCCGACAAGGGTCGCCGCTCAGACACTTCCTCCTCGGCGCGAAGTCTACCTCGGCACCGATGGAATCTGGTGTGTGTGTTTCCTCGGCGCCGATTCTCATCGAGTCGCCTCGAGCCGGTCCCCTAGTCCATTGGGGCCGAGGGAGAGGTCTTCGAACCCGTTCTGTTTCCTCTCGGTCTTGAGAATGTCGGATTCTGATATAGACAGGGTGCTCCAAAGACTTTTCCAGTCCCCAGTCTTCCAAAAATTTGTTTGGCTCCGACCCAGTTGGCCTCGGAGCCGATGACCATGACCCACCCCATTGCCATTCCTCCTCCGACTGCTTGGCTCCGTCGGAGCAGGTGCTCTTGGAGCCGTGGAGATCTCAGGGTCGGCTCCGACCCTTACTCCAACCCGGCCTCGGGTCCGAGTTTGGTACGCGGACTTCTTCGGCTGGACCCGAGGGTGATGTTTGGGACCTATGCTGGTTCCGAGCCTCCCTCTCGGTGCTTGGCCTTGGGACTTCCGTCTACTATCATGGCCCCGGAGACTGGACGCTCCCAGGATTCTGGAGGTCCGGCTTTCAGAGCCATGAGGAGTGCCTTGGCCAAATCCTCTTCGGCCATCTCTCCGGTTTTACCAGCACCTTCCCTGGGCGTGGAGACTGGGTCTTTGGCAGTTCCCTGTCCGTAGCCAGCGGAGCCCGAGGCCTGAGGTTACCCCCAGTGGGGGTTCCCCTCCTCCTGAGGGTTCTTCAGAGTTGTCTTCAGAGGAACCCCCAAGGAAGAGATCGTGCAAGAGGAAGCACGTGGACTCCCCCGAGTCTATTACATCGGACACGGATATGGATGATGCGGAGGGGTCCCTAAGTCGTCCTCGGATGATGTCTCCTTTGCAGACATCTTAGAGATCCTCAAACAACGAGGCGGCTGGATGTCCAAACCCCCTCTGCGGACGAATCAGTGCTCCTCAAGGCCTTTGGGGCTCAGCCCTCCGCCTCCTGGGTATCTCCGCCCTTGACGAGCTTCTGGATTTAGTTTGTCAAGGGCGGAACACCCGGATACCGTGGAACCAGTCCCTTCTCGTCCAAACAAATTCTTATCTGCTCCCCGAGAAGGAGTTCCTTACTAAAGGCGTGGCTGTAGATGCCATGGTGGTGGCATCTGCTACACAACAGGGCGTGGCAGAGGCTTCAACGTCCATCCATCCTCCTAATAAGGAGTCTAGGAGTATGGATAGGTACGGAAGCGCACCCTGACTTCAGCGGCCTTTACCTTAAGGTCTCTGAATTATTTGGCACATTTTACCAGGCTTCAGAGGGATCTGGTCAAGGAGTTGTCAGACTCCTCTCGGGTAACCTACCTGAGCAGCTAGCCCAGTCCGTTAGCTCTCAGTTGGCTATCCTTCGTCAATTGCTAACTCGTCCATGAGGCTCATTTCCTATGCGGCCGAAGGCGGGTAGAGCGGCAGGCACAGGCGTGGCTCTACGTGACAAGCCTGGCTCCGCTTGTGTCAGTTTGGAGGCCTTCAAGTCTTCCTTCGCCGACGCTCCCTTTGATGGGTCCTCATTGTTTGGACCCAAGGTGAAAGACACCCTTACCGCTGTGAGCAAGAGGGAAAACGTTGTCTGCCGTAGGGGCCCGTTATTCCACTCCCTTCGGCCTTACCCCAAGGCCAAAGGAGGGGAAAATGTGGTTCGAAAATCTCGCAAGTTTTTCTCCCAACAGCAGGAAGATTCCCGTCCAGAGGCAGAGGGCGGGGAAATTTTTCAGGGAGACGCCGTCCCAGAGGCGGCAGAGGCCCCCGCAATTCTGGAGACCGCGAGTCCTTTCGTGGCTCTTCAGCCTCCCACACGACATGAGGGATTGCCCGGCTGTGCTGCTCGGAGCCAGTCGGGTGTCGTTTTGCCAAGCACCTAAAAGCCTGGGAGTCAATCACTCAGGACAGATGGGTGCTTCGGATAATTGCCGGAGGTTACACCATCCCATTCAAATACTCACCCCCTCCGTCCAAGAGAATCCCGGACCCACCACCCAGTCAAAGGGAAATAGCAGCCGCAGAAGCTTCAAAGCTGCTACAAAAGGAGTCATCCAACCGGTCCCCACAGACCAAATCGGATCAGGAAATTACTCCAGGTTCTTTTTAGTGCCAAAAAAGACAGGGGACCTGAGACCAATATTGGATCTCAGCAGACTGAACCTATCCGTCACGAAATCCAAATTCGAATGGTCACGTTGCAATCCATTCTCCCGTTGTTGGAGAAGGATGTTTGGATGTGCTCCATAGACCTCAAGGACGCCTATTATCACATACCGATACATCAGGCGTCCAGAAGGTATCTGCGCTTCAGCCTGGGAGCCAGTCATTACCAATTTTGTGCTCTGCCCTTTGGTCTCACCACAGCCCCAGGGTGTTCACCAAGTGTTTGGCAGTAGTGACGGCTCACCTGAGGAGTCTTGGATTCCAAGTGTTTCCCTATCTCGACGACTGGCTCCTGACTGCTACCACCAGGCATCTACTTATGGACAACCTCAAAGCCACCATCTCCTGGGTGTTTCCCTAGGGATTACATTCAATTGGTCAAAGTCTGTCTTGCTGCCCTCTCAGCGCATAAAGTTTATAGGAGCAGAGATAGACTCAAGATTGATGCGTCTTTCTTCCTGCCGAAAGGATCCGAATTTTACAGGGCCAAGTTCAAGCTCTGATCTCGAGATCCAAAGCCCCAGCCAGGATGGTCCTACAGGTTCTGGGCTCAATGTCTGCCACGGTACTTTTAGTTCCTCTAGCAAGGTTACACATGAGGATTCTTCAGTGGCTCTTGTCAACTCAATGGTCCTTTCAAGATCTTCCCTCAATCATCACATCATGATTACGGATATATGCAAAGGGACCTTCGCTGGTGGCTTCAGACATCCAATTTGGATCAGGGAAATCCCTTTGTTCTCCCTCCAGTGGTTACCCTGACTACAGATGCCTCCCAGATAGGGTGGGGGGGGCATTGTCTGGGCAGGCTAGTTCAGGGCTCCTGGCTTCCGGACGAAGCTCTTCTCCACATCAACGTGCTGGAGATGAGGGCTGTACTTCTATCCCTACAGGCCTTACACAAGTTTCTTCCTCAGGGCATCATCGCCATCCACACAGACAACATGTCGGTGGTTTGGTATCTGAACAAACAAGGAGGGACCAGATCGTATCCCCTTTGCAGAGAGGCCATGAGAGTGTGGGAATGGGCTGCAGCTACCAACCGCTTCTTGGTAGCGACCCACATCCCGGGAAAGTCAAATGTATTGGCGGACAAATTAAGCAGGACAATTCTCTCTCCTCACGAATGGTCTCTAAACCGCACAGTAGCAGCCCAGGTTTTCAAGAGATGGGGTGCGCCGTGCTGCGACCTATTTGCGACTCCACAAAACACCAAGTGCCAAAGGTTCTTCTCCTTGATTCCACATCAGGAAGTACCAGCCATGGATGCTCTAGCACAACCTTGGCCAACAGGGTTACTTTATGCTTTTCCTCCAATTCCACTCCTTCCCAAAGTTATTCAAAAGCTTCTCAGCTAGGGTCTTCAATGATTCTGATTGCCCCATACTGGCCTCGTCAGATATGGTTTCCTTACCTGAAAAAGCATGCAGTGGACGATCCGTGGACCTTAGACCTGATCCCGGATTTGCTAATCCATCAGTCGGGACATTGGCATCAGTCCCTTCAATCTCTGAAATTGACAGCTTGGCTCCTCCACTTCCAACCTTAGTTAGAAGTCACACACTAGACCCGGAAGTTGTTCACATTTTATCTTCGGCCCACAAACCCACCACTAACAAATTGTACCTCAGTAAGTGGAAGAGGTTTGCTATCTGGGCTCAACTCAAGGGCTTAGACCCTATCACTGCTCCTGTCCCAGAGGTTTTGAAATTCTTAACATCCCTATTTAATCAGGGATCTTCTGTCTCAACTATTAAAGTTCAACTAGCTGCTATCTCTAAATTCCATGAATCCACGGATCCTCCTTTGATGAGCAGCAGACTATGCAAAACATTCATTAAAGGTGCGAGTCTGTTAAGACCACCAGTTTTCATCCTGCACCTCCGTGGGATCTTGATTTAGTGCTTGGCGCATTAACATCTCCCCTTTGAACCAGCTGCTACATGCGAATTAAAATATCTGTCATGGAAAACGGCATTCTTAGTGGCTATTACTTGCAAGAAGAGTCTCAGAGCTTCAAGCCCTGTCTATTAAACCACCATATTTGATTTTCCACAAAGATAGAGTATCTCTTAGGCCTAATCCATCCTTTGTCCCAAAGGTCTGCTCTAGTTTCTGTCTTCAACAATCTCTAGAACTACCAGTTTTCTTTCCAAAATTCTCTAATGAAGCAGAATACACTCTCCATAAATTGGATGTTCACAGGCAATTACGCTTCTATTTAGACAGGACTCAGCAACTTCGTAAGTCAGACCAGTTGTTTGTGTCCTTCTCAGATAATAAATTGGGCCAAACCATCACAAAAGCTACAATCTCAAAATGGATCAGAGATTGCATAACTCAGGCCTATTCTTCTTCAAATAAGCAACTTGCATCATCTATCAAAGCTCATTCTACCAGAGCTATGGCTACTTCTATAGCTTTTCATTCCAAGCTCGCTATTTCGAAATTTGTGCTGCGGCTACTTGGTCCAACCCGCACACTTTCATTTCCCACTACAAATTGGATGTGGCATCTAAAGGACGAGCTTCATTTGGTTCCACGGTACTCAGGAGTGTTTTCCAGTGAGCCACCCAGGATTCAGGTGCTAGGACGCTGTCCCATCATTCAGAATGTAGGCGAGATAGGATCACATAACATCTTTTAGTTATGTACTCACCATAACTTCAGATGTTTGGGATCCATCTCGCCTACATTCCTGATACCCACCCTCCTTCCCCCTGCCTTGCAGATCAGAAGAGATTGAACGGTTTTGAGCTCCACTGTTTTTATCTTGTTTCATCTGACGATGTTATATAAGCAGGGTATGCATGTGTGCATGTATGCGGACAAACTAGATCTGGGGGACTGATGGTGGTGCATCCTGGGATATAGTAAGCTCAGCCAATAAGAGACTTCGCTCTTTGGCATAAGCGTGCCGAGTCGGAGCCGAGGGATCGGCTCCGAACCCATCATTCAGAATGTAGGCGAGATGGATCCCAAACATCTGAAGTTATGGTGAGTACATAACTAAAAGTTTTGTGTGTTCCACATCCTCTGCTTTTACTCCAGGATGGTCGTAGTTCCAGGGAAAGATGGTCCTTGGAGACAAATTTTAGACTTGAAGGAACAGATTAAGTTGGGACAAGTCCCCACCTTCAGGATGCTCATCCTGCAAACTTTGTTTCCACTCTTGCTACCTCAGGCTTACCTGGTTTCCTTATACGTAAAGAATTATACTTTCATTCACATCTCTATCCACCCTCTACTCAAGAAATGCTTACGTTTTTCTGTTGCTTCCTCTCATTTTCACTTCTGTGCTTTGCTGTTTGGAGACTCTATGGCTCTAAGGGTATTCACAAAGTGTTTGGCTCCTGTCATTCCCTTTTGCAGATGCCAGGGAATTCTAATCTACCCTTACCTGGACGACCTGCTCATCCAATCAGGACATCCAGACACTTTGCAACAGAACCTTCAATCCACCATCTCTTTGCTCCTCAGCCTGGGTTTCACTATCACCTACAGCAAGTCTTCCCTTTCTCCTTCTCAGGACCAGGTTTTCCTGAGTTGCGGGATAAGGCAGACCTTATGATGGCTTTCCTGCCTTTGTAAAAGGTGCAGTCACTGAAAATTTACTTTCAACAGTTGTTTCCTCTGTCCTTTCTGACTGCCAGGGAATTCCTCAGGATGCTAGGGT
This sequence comes from Protopterus annectens, assembly GCF_019279795.1. Lineage (NCBI taxonomy): Eukaryota > Metazoa > Chordata > Ceratodontiformes > Protopteridae > Protopterus > Protopterus annectens. Next base: position 1,788,613,390 of record NC_056741.1, on the reverse strand, counting down.
TCATGGCTTCTGTTATACCAGTGCTGCCCCTAGCCAGAATACACATGTGAAAGTTCCAATGGTACCTGAAAACACTGTGGTTCCAGCATGCTTATCCACTGGAGTTGTTCCTTCTACTTCTACCCTGCCTAAAGAAGGAATTACTTTGGTAGACTCAACAAATTTCTCAGAATCCAGGACTCCCCTTTCGGCCACTTCCTCCAATTGTAGAAATGTTCACAGATACTTCAGATCTGGGGTGGGGAGCAATTTTGGGGAACCTAAAGGTCCAAGTCCTGTGGTCTCCTTCCAAAAGGAAGCAACACATCGACATCAAAGAAATAATTACTCTGATCCTGGCCCTTCAAGCCTTCAGGTCATCTCTTCTTCCAGGCTCTTTGAAATTATTCACTTACAACACCACAGTTCTCTAGTATGTGAGCAAGCAGGAGGGAACAAAGTCTTATCTACTCTAGCAGTCCAAGCCTGGAAGATTGCTCTTCAAGCAAAGGTAACTTTGGCAGCTGTTTATATTCCCTATGGTCAAAATGTTCAGGCAGACACACTGAACAGATCCATGACTCAAGCCCATGAATGCATGATCCACAGGGATGTGTTTCTGGACATTCTTCACCTGTGGGGTACACCTCAAATAGATCTCTTTCCCTCCCTTATGAAAATACAGCTTCCAAAGTTTTGTGCCAGAGTCCCACACCCTCTGGTTTGGAAAGTGGACGCCCTAGCATTCTCATGGAAGGGGATGTTTCTCTCTCCATTCCCCCTTCCCCCTAATTCTGAAAATCCTGCTGAAGATTTAGAAGGACAAACCAAAAATCTTGTTGGTGACCCCCTTTTGGCCAAGACAGTATTGGTTTCCTCTTCTTCTGCAGTTAGCCAAGGGCAGTCATCACAAGTTACCTCACAAAGTGAATCTACTCACACAAGACAAGGGATCTCTTAGTCACCCACATTTAACAACACTGAACCCGTCTTTGTGGGTCACAGGCTTCTGATTCCTTTCAGGCACCTTTTCTCTGAGGACATGCTTCTAGTCCTGTGGGAGACCAGGAAACGTAATACAAGGAGATCCTACTTGTCCCAATGGAGGAGGTCCTCCATCAGTTGTCTTAATAAGAGACTAGATCCATTTTCAGTCAATATTCCCCTCCATTAGAAAGTGTGAGCAGTTGTTTGTTTCCTTTCGCCCCAGGGCACTCAGAAAACCTGCCTCTAAGCAGGCTATTTCGTCTTGGATCTGTAGGGGAATTTCTTTTTCCTATGTCTATCATGGGAAAGCTCTTTCTTCTTTTGTTAAGGCCCTCCCCACTAGAGCGGTGGCTTCCTCTGGAGCCTACTGTAAAGTCTGAACACTGCTGCTATCCTGGAAGCAGCTACTTGGTCCTCTGTCCATACATTTGAAAAACACTACAAGCTAGAGTCTATCTCCAGATCCAGAGCAGGATTTCCTAGAGAAATTCTGCATGGCTTTATGGAGACTTCTTCTGCTCCTTACCCCCCTTTCCCACTCATGAGCTATGGTATTCTCCCTCATGTTATGAATACTGCATCATGGGAATAGAGGGACATAGAATAGTTGTGTAATATCTTACCATAACCATAGATATGTCCTTCTCTTCCATGTTGCAGTATTCTGTCCCACCCTTCTCTCCCCTTGGTTCATGCTGTTCTTTGAATATTAGCTAATTGCCTCTTATCCTTGGACTGGTGTTCTGACTGGGGCATTCAGTACTGAGGATGGTATGTGTAGACGTTAATTTTTATGGCTGATGTCAGCTGTTTATGTGCAAAGTCGCATGTACTTAGCAGTAGCTTAAATCTTTGGTATACTGGCCAAATGTTCGGGTCACCTAGGTGGGGAACTCCCTCATGTTATGACTACTGTAACATGGAAGGTAAGGACATCTGTGGTTATGGTTAGATTTTAAACAATTGTTCTGTATTGATGAAAGTGCTATTTATGCATTTTCCTTATGGCCAACCAACACAGGATTACCAGTATTTGAAAAGGGCACAGTAAAAGAAACCTCTGGAGGTTTTCCCTGACCTATAATGTTGACTGTGTCAGCAATAACAGGAGGTTGCAATCAGACCATTCCATCTCAGTTTGCCATATAACAGAGAATGCAATCTGAAGTAGTTGGCTTTCATGTTGTAGGAACCACATTCAAGGTTACACACCACTGCTCTGTCTATGGCCACAGATCTCAGTCTTCTACTTGGCTTTGGATATGCAAGAGGGGTAAAACAAGCCCTCTGTACTTGTTTTGCCTGCCATTTCATTGGAGGTCCCATGCGAAAATGCTTTCAGTAACAGTGATGAGGAAGAAGGTGCATGCTCTCCCTCTTTGCCCTTAGAGGGCCCCATGTTCAGATGAAGTGTAAGGTGACCATAAAAAAGAAAAAGCAGAATGATCCCACTATAACATCTGCCTGCAGGGCCTGTGAACAGACCCACCCCCACCCCTCCCCTTTGTGATCCTGCCCATGGATTACATTTAAAAAAAATCTTGTATCTCAGAACCTTTAGGCCACCAGGATACAACAACTCCAGTACCATACAGGTTAGACAAAATATTTTATCCCCCCCACTACTATATATGGGCAGAAACCCTCCTACTAGATCAGACTGCCTGAGCTAATGCATTAAAGCACAGTCATATGCCTCAAGTCCAGGAGGTTATGCTCCTTACCAGGAGTCTGATGACTTTACAGGAACATGAGTGCTTACTATTTATTTATTTATTTGTGTAGTTTGTTAAAAAAGGTCATTATAAACATCATTTAGCTGTGTTTGAACATTAAAAGAACATTAAAAGAACAAGACATCTCCTGTTCTGACCCATTAGACATCTCCTGTTTTGACCCATTAGACATCTCCAGTATCTTTGCCATCTTCACCCAGCGAATTTTATTCAAAGCCTCAAAATGAATCCCTTACACCCCAGTTATGTGTAAAGATCATGTACTGAAGGTGTTTATAAAGACCGCAAATACTTTCCCATGGGATCAGACAACATACCTCGTTGCCTAATTAATAGTGTTAAAGATACCATTGCATACGCACTCCTTAAATTGTTTAGCTTAAGTTTAGTCACTTAATTTGTTCATAATGAGTGACGTAGTAATGGGGATGCACCTTCACTAGAGTGGCTTTGCAACCAACCCAAATAATTACAGACGCTGTCATCCTTACAAGCCTCATCTGCAAAGCCATGGAATATATTATAACTGACCTCATAAAATGCAGTAGCAAGATTCATATTAAACTTGATTCCCAACAGTTTACATCTGGGAAGGGTAGATTCTGTCTGTGTAATGGGATAAACTTCTTCAAAAGGGTTACGTCGACTGTTGATGATAGCCATGAAGTGCATGAGGTGTATTTTAACTTGTAATCCAAATGTAATGGAATGGATGAAAACCAAGATGCTTGAATATTCAATGTTTTATTACACAAACAGTCCCAATCAAGAGTTAAACCACATACAGCAAAGGGGAAGCCACAGCATAAACGCTATTCTTCCAACTGCGTTTTCGTTTATATCACAACACTTCATCAGATGTACTTTGTTAGACTAATTCATCTACTATTTATACCCCATTTAATCAATCAATTAAAAAAATTCCCTCCAAATTCCTAACAGATTAAAATTTTTTAAAAAATCTTCCAAATTAACTGACTGTCTTTATTATTATTAAAAACCATTTTAATATGTGTAAAAAAATTCCTGAAACTTCAAGACTTAAATAAATTCAGCGATATTATGAAACAACATTTAAATAAAATACATGTATAATTATATATTAGAAATTAAAAACAGTATTGAATTTCTGTTATTTAAATCGTGAACAGATGAAAGCAGCCTGTACTTGTGTGCCATCTAGTGGCTGTTTGTCAATATTACTACTGAGTATAAGTTATACTAAAAAATGTAAACATAGTAATACAAAACTTTAATAAATTAATTTCTACTATTTCATAATTATTATATAGCTTGGTTTTCATCCATTCCATTACATTTGGATTATTGGTTTTTTTCACCCTGCTTTTTTCGATTCTTGTATTTTAACTTGGCCAAGGCCTTTAACACCTTTGCCCTACAAACACAAGGTGCAGGGTTTGAGTCTCACAAGGGATAATTGGCTAGACTAGACTTAAAATGGCTTGCAAGGGCAGTTAGCTTAGTACTAACCCATGAACCCCATGCTGGCATCATTTCAGAAGTTAAATATTTAAAAAATCACCCCATATGTAGTACGATGGATAGCAAACTGTCTGAAAGACATAACCCATACAGTGCAAGTTGCAGGTATGAGAGTGACCAGTGTGTTGGGACACCCTCAGGGCTCATTGCTTTGGCCTCTCCTTTTTTTATATTTACTTCTCAAATCTCCAAGCAAAGAGCTGAAAGCTGTGGTGAACAAAGTTTGCAGACAACTGCAAACTAAGGATAGATAAGTTAACGTATGATACCGAAACCTCCAGAGTGAATCCTCCATAGTTAACTTTTATTGTATTAAAATGGGCTCACATTAAATGTTAAAAAGTGTAGTATCACTGCTTTTGGTAGACAATGCACCACTACAAAACAAAAATGTAGTCAAGGACCTAGGTACTTGGGTTGATTGTGCCTTCTCACTTGACCATTGTGTGACAGTGGTTGTCAGGAAATCATTTTATTTAGTCCAGGTAATTGACAAAGGAATATTACGGTCTAAAGAGGTGATTGCTCCGTATACTGAAGATTGCTCATGCCAGTTATCAAGTATATCAGGTCTTTTGGTTTATCTCACTAAAATGTCAAGCAACTAGAAAGACTACAAAAGGTTTCTAACCAGAAAGATCACAAACCTAAAATCCCTGAGCTACCAATAGAGTCTAGAAGCTCTCTCTTTATTCGGTGTCTTTTAAACTTCTGAGGTGAGGTCTCTGTTTCACTTATCATGTTATTGAGATCTGATTGCCCTGGACCTCCTGCATCTCAAGTTGATTGTCTCCAATAGTATTAGAACCAGGGACCTATATCTTCACTAGCAGATAAATAAAACATGTTGTAGGGACAGGTTTATAAACAGTGCCTCTCAAACTCTGGAATAAACTTCCCATTACAACTCACTGTATTCCTTTAAACATAAACTAGATATCTGGATGGCTGTCCACAGATTTACTCCTGGATTGACTGGTACAGTCCTTCTGCAGAAAGGATGCCCTACGTGGACTGACTCGTAGCTCTGTCACTATACTCTATATCCTACAAACTGCTAAGAGGTGACCTGTGTTTGGCTTACAAGGCATCCACTGACATGTTACTGATGGATTTACTGAACATCAGCAAGTCGAATGGCATCAGAAATACTCAGTCTAGGAATCTAAACCTCTTCTGCAACTTCAACAGAGTGGTTTGGAGGGACAGATGTATTTCTCAGAGGATACTACTGCTGTAGAACAGACTCCCCATCCACATAAAACAAAGTTCATCCCTGTCTATTTTCAAGTGAAACTTAGATCTGTGGATGGGAAACAGAAAATGTACTCCAGGATTGCCCCCTGTACTAATTATGGACAGATGCAGCTTCTAAATGCTTTATCCCGTGCATGCCCCCCCCCCCCAAATTATCCATGATATATGATCCCAGTTATTCTGATTAGAGTAACGTATAATTGTTGACCATGGCATGGGTAAAGCCAGTCTATAACCAAATGGGGAGAGGTTATTTTGAGCACAAAAAGGAGAACTGGCTAAGCTTAAAATGGCCTACAAGGGCAGCTAGCCTAGTATTTACCTATGAACCTATGTGTTGCCTGAGAAAATATACTGGCAAAGTGCGAACGGTTATATGACTCAATGGCCTTGGAATATCTACGAATCTTAAACATGGCATGTGGTCTGGTGCTTGACACTTTTCAGCATACACCAGAGCCAACTGGCAAAGACAACAGTTAAATTAGGGAGAGTACAATATTAAGTACACATCATATCAAAATTAGAAATGCAAGACATACAGGAACATTGGTAAATTGAAGTATAGTACATACAGTTGGAGGACTGAATACAAAACATACCTAGAATATCTGAACAAAATGTACTAAATATACAACTTGCATAATATAAGAAAAACCCATAATAGTTGGACTACCACGTCAGTTCTACTGTGCGGACTATATTCAAGATTGTAGTTAAACTTGAACCTAAGTGGAATATAGCATCACACAGAGATCTTAACCATTGTCGTTGAATCCCAGAGTTATATTTTCCTGTTTGAGGTTTACTTTCCCAGTTTGTAGCAGTGTTTCTCACAAATAGTCAAAGAAAAGGGAGCAATGACCAGTTTGATGGCGTACTTTTTTTCTGAATGAGGAATAGTCTGATGTTGCCATTTTCATTTGTTCCTCAACTGCGGGGTTTGGATCCAGTCCTTTATTCCAACTCGGCCGCTTCTTCCAGCTCGTGGAACACTGAAACTCTTGAGCTCCTCCCTTTACCCATAATGCCCTAGTCACCTAACATGCTTCAGATCTCGTTTGCCGCCTAAGCTATTGGACGTTATCACTGCTTACCCTCGACCAAGTGTATTATTTCAGAGAGCTGAAGTCATTTTTCACTATAATCTTTCTTGCGCTTCCTCCATTTTTATTATCTCTATATTTCCCCCTAATTTTCTAGAAAATTCCTATATACTTTTATTTTGAGTATTCCTTAAACACCATTGTTTGTATTTCTTTCATACCTATTAGTATTTCTATAATTACCATTGCTGGTATTTTCTTTTCTTTTTCTAGTCACCTTTGCTATTTAAAAAAAAAAACTTTATTTTCTTTGTTTTGTTCTACTGCTGCCTTTATGAATTATGTCAGATAATCCTTCTGGTTTCAAAAAAGTGCATAGTCTGCGGCCATAAAATTCTGATTTCAGGCGCACATTCAAAAGTGTGTCTACTGTTTAGGCATGGCTCACCTCAATTCAGATTGTGATATATATATAAGGCCTTCAATCCAAAAGCTTTGTTAGAAAAAATAAGTTAATTTTAAGAGGTTTGCTACCCTCTAAACCTGCTTTGAAAACCTCTGGGGCTCAACCCCCAAAAAAGTTGACAAGAAGGGAGATTCTCTTCATAAAGAATCAAGAAAATGATCCCCGGATCTGACCATTTCTTTCGCTCCGGTATCTGAACCTCCTAGTAAAAATGGATCCTTCCATTTTGGTCTGGCACCTAGATCATAGAAATCTCCTTGGATCTGATTACTGCAACTATTACCAGATCCTGCTGTACAGATTTTCATAGAATGTCCAGATGTTCGTCGTGTTTCACTGTTGCAGTCATTACATTTGGGGTAATCTGCTGGCAGGTTGCCCTCAGTCGGCCTGATTAACAAAGTCTTGGGTCCTGCATTGGTTGCTGTCCCTTCTTCTATGACGTCAGGTCTTCAGGGGTGTAAAACATGCAGCCGACGCCATTACATCAGTCTTTCTTGCCACGTGGTGCCCGAAGCAGAAGCAGTTCGCAAGTGCCAGTCGGCCGACTCCTGAAATTTTCGTATTCGAGTTTCAGAACCGAAGTCTTCAACTAAAAGCTAAGTACCCCGTTGGGGAAACCTTTTCTTGCTCCTTTCCGATGTCAGTAAAAGTTAATAATTGTATTATTTGTGGGAAGCAAATACCTCGTAAGGATTTTCACTTGTACTGTATTCCTTGCCTAGGCCCTGACCACGACGTACCTTGTTGTCGATTTTCTGCTTTATTTAATCAGTGCACTATCCGTCGTCGGTACATTTATGCTTCCAAATATTTCGGTTCTCGGTTTAATTATCCAGAAATTATGTCGGTTAGCCATCTTACTACCGGAATACCGAAAAAACGCAAAGAAAAAGACAGAGACAGGCTGTTGAGGTCCAAAACTGCCGATTTCTTAGCGGGTATCAGGGGCTGCGAAAGTGCCAGTACTCAGTGAGGCGCTTTCGCAGCCCCTGATACCCGCTACTTCTGATTCGCAGGCCTCTACTGAGACCCATTTGGAGTCCGGTATGCCGCGAGATGCTTCACATATGGAACCCGTGGATGTCTCCACCTTGGATGGGTCTGGAGCCGCTGAGCAGGCACCGGCTTCTGAGGGTGTTTTCAGGCCTACAGATTTGCATATTAAACCGACTCCAGTATTAAGGTCTAAATCTCTATGTCTAAAAAAATGACTTCCCTTTAAAATTACCAAGCACTTACCTCTTAGCCGCTCCTTAGGAGGGAAAACTGGCTCTTCATTTAAGAAACTGGCAACTTATAACCCAGGACAAATGTGTTTTAAATATAGTGTTCCAGGGATACAGATTTCATTTCCACACGCTGCCAACTGCAAACAGGTGGCCAGACCTGCCCCCAAATCAGTGGACAGAGGCTCAGAAACAAGTACTTTCCTTCCTAAACATGGGGGCTATTCATCTACTACCATAACAGGAAAAGGGACAAGGTTTCTATTCCAGACTTTTCCTGGTACCCAGAGAAGACAAATCATGGCGTCCAATTCTGGACCTGTCTACTCTACACACCTTTCTGGACATTCCAAAATTCAAGATGCTGATTCACCACATACTTCCTATGCTAGGCAAGGATGCCTGGTTGGCAACTCTAGATTTAAAAGAGGCTTACCTGCATATCCCAATCAGGGAATCTTGCAGAAGATACCTACGCTTCAAAGCAGGCTGCATGCATTATCAGTTCTCTCCACTGCCCTTTGGCTTGTCTACTGTGCCCAGGGTATTCACAAAGTGCCTGGCTCCAGTAATTGTATTTTGCAGGCAAAGAAATATTCAAATATATCCATACCTGGACAATTGTTTAATTCAGGCAGAAAACCAGGTCATTCTTCTAAAACATCTGGCGTTTGTAAAAAGAGTTCTAACCTGTCTAGGGTGCACCATAAATGAAAAGAAATCTCAACTAGTACCCTCTCAAAAAAGTACATTCCTGGGTGCAAGCTTGAATACAACTGGCCAGATGGCTTTCCTTACGCCAGAAAAGCAAATTCATTTGGTGACTTACTTCAAACAGGTGACCTCAAAAACCTTGCTATCTGCAAGACAAATACTGCAAGCCTTGGGGCTCATGGCCTCCTGCATTCTTCTAATTCCATGTGCAAGACTGCATATGAGAAAACTTCAGTGGTATTTAAAAAGTTTATGGAGTCAACATTGTCACAGCCTGGAAACAATGATTCCTATCATTCCTTGCCTGCACCTGGAGTTGCTATGGTGGGCAGAGGCCTTCCACCAAAACAAGGGATTGCCATTCACACCACCCCCTGCCACCCAAAACCTAACTACAGACACATCAGACTGTGCATGGGGGGCTCATCTGGCAGGGAAGTGCATTCAGGGCAAATGGAGCCCAAATCAAATGCACCTTCACATCAATCAAAAATAAATGTTACCTCTACAGAATGCACTGACAGCCTTCAAGGACTCCCTTCATCCAGGACAATTACTGATAAAGAAGGACAACACCACGGTTATGTGGTACATAAACAAGCAGGGGGGTACACATTCCTACCCCCTCTGCAGGCTAACCATGGCATTGTGGAACACGGCCTTGAGCTACCAGGTACAACTACAAATTCAATTCCTGCCAGGAAAGCTGAATGTTCTGGCAGATGACTTAAGCAGAAATCTCATGGACCCACACGAATGGAAACTGGAACCATAGATTTTCAACATGTTGACACGCAAATGGGGGAGCCCAGACATAGATCTTTTTGCCTCAGCCTAGAACTACCAGTTGGACAAATTCTGCACAAGAACTCATCACAAAAAAGCCTGGAAAGTGGATGCTCTGTCCTTCAGCTGGAAAAACGTATCAGTCTATGCCTTTCCACCTCTGCTTCTGCTCTCCAAAGTTCTACTAAAAGTCAAACAGGACAAACCAAAAATTATTTTGATTGCTCCAGACTGGCCTCGCCAACACTGGTACCCACTCCTGCGCAGTGTGTCACACATTTCACCATGGCACCTGCCTCAGACACCTTTCCTACTGTCTCAGCAGGAGAACCACATTCTGCACCCTCAGCTCCAAACATTGAATCTTGCAGCTTTGCTAATCGTTTAAATTCCCTCTTAGCATCCCTCAGCAAACCTGTGATGGATGTCATTTTGGAGGCGAGAAGACCTAGTACTAGAAAATCTTATGTTGGCAAATGGAAAAGATTCTGTGCCTCGAATCAATCTTAAGGGATGAGCACAGCAGTGCCCAATTTACCCCAGATTTTGCAATATGTAACTTTGATGCTTCACAATGGCCTGTCTTTTTCTTCCTTAAAAATCCATGCCTCAGCCATTTCAGCTCATTACAACACAGACTCCCCCCTCTTCTCTCTTCCTCTTCTAAAGAAGTATCACAGAGGGTCAAAAAACTTGAGACCACTCAGGAGAGCTCCATCCCCTGCCTGGGACCTTAACTTTGTATTAGAAAAACTCACTCTACCTCCTTTCCGAGCCAGCTGCTACTGCAGACCTAAAATTTATTTCCTGGAAAACAGCCTTCCTTTTAGCAATCACTTCAGCTAGAAGGATATGTGAATTACAGGCCCTTATGGCAGTGGAGCCTTTCGTCATCTTTCATGCTGACAGGGTGTCACTCAGGACCAATCCATCATTCATGCCCAAGGTGGTATCCAGTGTGGCTCTTAATCAGTCCATTCATTTGCCAACTTTCTTTCCCAATCCACAGAACAAGGGGGACCAAATTCTGCATTCATTGAATGTACACAGACAACTTCTATTCTACTTGGACAGGACTAAATATCGAAGAAAATCTGAACAACTGCTGGTAGTATTTGCTGCAGTGGCAGAGGGGAAGGCTATTTCAAAGCAAACCATTTCTAAATGGAAAAGCCATTGTATTCATGTCTGTTATAAGCACCATGGAAAACCTATCCCCCAGGGGATCAGATCTCATTCCACCAGGGCTGCATCTACTTCAACAGCCTTTCTCAGAGGTGTTCCTACCAGGGATATTCTAGAAGCTGCTACCTGGAGTTCAGTTCATACTTTCACCAAGCATTATCACTTACCAATTTTCTCTAAATCCAGAGCTGGCTTTGCCACTGCTGTTTTGCAGGGCCTTATAGCTGGTCCTAATGCTGTATAAATCCATCCTCCCAGCCATAGCTTTGGGAATCTACCCAAATGTAATGACTACAACAGTGAAACATGATGAACGTAGTACAGTTGTGTACACTTACCATAAATGTAGATGTTCGAGTGTATTCACTGTTGCAGTCCTGGTTACCCTCCCTCTAGCCCCCTGTTTTTCTCTTACTATACCTCTACTTTCTTTTACTATGCTTAAAAGCCTTTTTGGTGTATTTGCTTTTGTTTGGAGTATATTTTTGTGTTTTTCAATATATATTTTGCTCCCAATTTGGGGGACACCTGACATTTGGGGCAAGAAAAACTGATGTAATGGCATTGGCTGCATGTTTTATACCCCTGACGACCTGACGTCATGGAAGAAGGGACAGCAACCGACGCAGGACCCAAGACTTTGTTAATCAGGCCGACTGAGGGCAACCTGCCAGCAGATTACCCTAAATGTAATGACTGCAACAGTGAATACACTTGAACATCTACATTTATGGTAAGTGTACACAACTGTACTATTTCTGCCTCATATTTTTGGTCCATTTTTCATAAAATCGTGGTTTGTCAGCAAATTACAGGCACGTCATTAAAGCCGGAAGTTAGAAAACAATGACAGTCATTTGAGTTTCAGACTTCATAATCTTCAGAAAATTCTGCTAATGCAAAACCTGTTATTCTGTCAACCTTCTAAGTTTGTAAGAGCAATATTTAAAAATTGTCCCTCTTTTTTGGGCCTTTGTGCCACTTTTATGTATGACTTTGTCCAGATTTCTTGCTCTAAGAGTTTGAGGGGTATGTGAACATCCAAGAGTCCGACAGAAGCCAATGTGACAGGATGATGAGGAAATTCTTCTCAACACAGATTCAAATGGAAATTCTTCTGGCTCTGACCTCATCGGGACAGAAGACCCTTGTCAGTACTACTCCCCCATTATTGGCTGCTTCTCTAATCTGACCTTTGGTTTTGGAGCCATCAGATCTAAAAATTCCAGAGTCGTCCACCTTGGATCTTTGGCCCAGCATCAAGCACTTCTGAGCTGGATGACTCTTGGTACAGGGTTTGATACTGTCTAGGCTGAAAATGGCCATACAGGACAGCTATCCTGGTATTTTCCTATAAATCCCTTTCCCATCCACACCTGCTAATAGTAAACACAATCCCTGATGTTTCACGCAATCAGAGACAAGCAGCAATAAAAGAAATAAACATGCTGCTAGAAAAAGAGTCATCCAAGAGGTACCCCCAGACCAGAAAGAGTCTGGTGCTTACACAAGATTCTTTTGACTGCCAAAGAAAACTGGACTGAAGACCAATTTTGGATCTCAGCAATCCATATCAATCTGTTCAGTACACAAAGTTCCAGATGGTCACAGTTCAGTCCATTTTTCTTTTCTGCACAAGGACAACTGGATGAGTTTGATAGATCTTCAGGATGCATTGTATCACATAAGAATGAACAGACACTCCTGGAGATGTCTAGGCTTCCAGCTGAGAGCCAGTTATTACCAATTCAGAGCTCTGCCCTTTGGTCTCAAGACAGCCTGTAGGGTGTTTACCAAGTGTATGGCAGTTGTAGAAGCTCACTTGAGAATGCAGGGATTCCAGGCATTTCCATATTTGGATAACTCGCTCATAACTGCTCCAACCAGGCATCGTCTCATTCAAGCTTTGGACTGCATACTCCACTTATGGTCTCACCTGGGGATTTGTCAGTCACAGCAAATCTCATCTAAAACCAACTCAGATATTGGAATTCATTGGTGTCTTGCTCAATACAATCACTCAAACAGCTTCTCTGCTTCTGTCCAGAGTCCAGTCTATTAAATTTCAGGTCAAAAATATCATTCAAAGTTCTGCTCTTTCAACTTGACTAATCCTCCAAATTTTGGAATCCATGTCAGCGGCAATCATTCTGGTACCATTAGCAAGGTGCCATATGAGGATTCTTCAATGAACTCTTGCAACTCAGTGGTCAGTTCTTCATCAGCCATTATCCAGTTAGGTCAAAATAATGCAAGCCTGCAAAATTTACCTTCTGTGGTGGGTACATTCCATTCAAGTTCAATAGGTCATCTCTTTCTTCTTCCCCAGCCCAAGGCCATAATGACCATGGGCATCTCCAAGATTGGTTGGGGAGGCACTTCTTGAAAGACAGACTAAGTCACATGGTCCCCGAAAGAGGCCTGGAAATGAGAGCTGTCTTCCTAGTGTTGCAGTTCTTTCAAGACACTCTCCCCATGGTAACTATTGTGATCCAGTTGGACAATATGTCATTGGTCTGGTACATCAACAAACAAGGGGGAACCAATCTTAGCCTCTTAGTCGAGAAGCTGTGAGTGTATGGCAATGGGCAATGTCATCCAGTTGTATTCTGATAGCAACACACATTCCAGGGAAGTCCAGTGTGAATATAGTCAAGTTAAGCAGGTCTGTTCTAATGCCTCATGAGTGGTCTCTGAACTTGAAAGTGGCGGAGAGGATTTTCCGTTGATGGGGCCAACTGTGCTGCAGCCTCTTTGCATCTCTCCTCAACAGCAGGTTTTTTGCCCTAATCTCCCCCCTGGGGGAGTCACCGAGGGATGGTCTACTTCACAATCCACCCTCCAGTCTCCTTTATGCCTATTCCCCATTATTCTTAATCCCCCAATTTCTTCAGAAAGCATCTTGATTGAAGAGCACAGTTATCCTCATTGCCCTTACTGGCCTTGTCAGATCTTTTTTCCTTTCCTTTGGCTTCCTCTTCTTTGTCAACCCTGGATCCTGGATCCAACTCCAGATCTACTGTCTCACCCGACAGACATGACTCACCCAGACATTCCAGGCCTCAAATTGACAGCAGAATTTCTCCAGTTCCATTGACTGCTAGGCAGCCCAGGCTTTCCTTCCCTGTCTGTCAAATTCTTTTATCGTCCACAGAGGTTCCACCAGGAAACTTTACAAGTAACTGGCAATCCATATTCTGTTCTGGAAAGTAGTATGTTATGGCTGTAGCCCTCCTGGCTTTAGACATGAGCAGATGAGGGATGGTATATTATACGTTGAGATAGTGAAGATCCTTACTGCTAGTATGTTCAGTGTGGTTACTGAAGGAAAGAAATTCATATAGATTAGTTCCTAACTGTCACTGTTGTTTATTGATTGGTAGAGTGGAGTCATGGATCAGCAATTTTAGGTATAGTAGCATTGTTAAGTCTCTTGGGAGTACCAAAAAACATTACAGTTGATTTATTTGAGTTGATAGTTTGTTTTGGAAAACCATTCTATATGGAAACAAAATTGTTGTATAATAAAGAATCAACCTGGGAATCCTTTTTTTTGTTCTAACTGATGTCAGAAAAAATTAACAATTGTCTTGCCTGTGGAAAGCAAATACCTCATAGAGATTTTCATTCTTACTGTATCACCTGTTTAGGCCCAGACCACAACGTCCCTTGCTGTCGGTTTTGTGCCTTGTTCAACGCCCGAACTATTCGTCGTTGGGCTCTTTTTGTAGCTAAATACTTTCGTTCTCAATTTCCGTACTCCAAAATGGCTTCGTTAAGCCATCAGACTACTGATCTTCTGAAAAAAATGTAAGGATAAAGACAGAGACAGACCACATAGGTCCAAAACTGCCAATGACGCTTCCATTAAGCTAGTCGCCAGTCCACCAGTACTCAGTGAGGTGCTTTTGCAGCCCCTGATACCCGCTACTACAGATTCGCAGGCCTCTACTGATACCCATTCGGAGTCCGGTATGCCACGAGATGCTTCTTTGACTATGGAACCTGTGGATGTCTCTACCTTGGATGGGTCCGGAGCTGCTGTGCAGGCACCTGCTTCTGAGGGTGTATTCAGGCCTACCGATTTTCATATTAAACTGACGACTTTGTTTCAAGCAAAAAATACAGAATTCTTCAGGCCTAAAGCTCACACTACGCCTAGAAAACTGACAACCAAACCGCATTCTCAGGCCCATATGCCTCAAAAACAAATGATTAGAATGGCTGAAGACCTTATTACCTTAATTAGGGGAAGCCAGGCTTCCCCCTGTGAGACCTAGAACTGATTTTCTTTCTGATTCTTCTGATCAGGAATCTGATATCTCTGTTACCTGTGACTACCAGGATTTACCCTTATCTACTTATGAGGATTCTGATGCAGAGGATTCCTTTCCCTCTGCTTCCTCCCCAGAAGATTTTTCTTTTGGTGAAACCTTGCATACCCTTAGGGAGCATTTCCACTGGGGAAGCCAGGACTATTCTGAGTCCAAAAAGAGACTTGGGGAATTTTTACTCCTGCCTCAACACAGGCCTCTAGCTAACCCTCCTGTTCTGAAGACTAGATAATGTTTTGGAATCCAGCCTTACCCCACTTTGCCTCCGGCTCACAGGAAACCAGACAGGTACTACAGAGTACCTGACTCTCACAAATTCCTCTTCAAGAATCCTACTGCGGATCCAGAGACCATTTCCCAAGGACCCAAAGGCATTAAGGCTACTAATGCCAGAAATCCTTCCCCTTCTGATAGGGACTCTAGAGCTTTAGACAGATGGGGTAAGAAGGTCTACACTTCTGCTACTTTGGCCATTAGGGCTTTAAATTGCCAGTTTCATATGTTAAAGTATCAGCAGCATATTATGGGACTACTTAAGCAGAAAATGATGTTGATTCCTGACTGTGCTGAACACAGAGATTTGCAAGAGTTAATGCATTCTGCTGAACAAGTTGGTAAACATACTTTGCAATGTGGTTTTGATGCTTTAGAAGCACCTTGCAGGGCTGCTGTCACTGGGTTTGTACTTAGAAGGCATGCTTGACTTAAGGAACAAAATTTGCCAAATCATGTTAAAGCTAAATTAGTGGATGTACCCTTAAACCAAGACTGCCTTTTTGGCAACAAAGCAGAAGTCCTCAAAAGGATGGAGAAAAAAGCTAAATCTATGCAAACTGTTAAAAATTTCTTACAAGCACAGCCTCCTAGATTCAGTAGGCATTGGTCTTCAAAGAACTGGTCTTTTCCAGTCCCTTCCAGGCCTTCTCAGTCCAAACCCAGGAGCAGCAGACCACAATGACTTCAGTCACATGCTATACACAGATCTAAGCAGTGGGGGACTCCCACTTCCAAAGCAGGGAGTAGTAAGCCTCCCCCCTACAGAAAGATGGCACAATGACTTATCCTTAACTCTTCCAAGCCCTGCTCAACTACTTGCTCCCTTAGGAGGAAAGCTCACCTTGCGTGCAAAAAACTGGGAACTCATTACTTAGGACAAATGGGTTTTAAACATAGTTTCCCTTGAATAGAGATTCCACTTCCACTCACTCTCAACCCCAAGTGGATAGCCAGACCTCCCCCCAAATCAGTGGGAGGAGGCCCAAAATCAAGTTTTCTCTCTTCTCAGTATCAGGGCTTTTCAACCTGTCCCAGCAGAACAAAGGGGACATTGTTTTTATTCAAGACTGTTCCTGGTTCTCAGAAAAGAAAATTCATGGCGTCCTATCGTGGAGCTGTCTATTCTCAACACCTTTCTGGTGGTCCCAAAATTCAAAATGTTAACTCTTCAACAGCTTCTTCCTATGCTAGCCAAGGATGCCTGGCTGGCAACCCTAGACTTAAAAGGAGCTTACCTGCACATCCCAATAAGGGAATACTGCAGACAATACCTACATTTCAGGGCAGGCTCCATGCATTTTCAGTTCTCTGCACTTCCCTTTGGCTTATCTACTGCACCCAGAGTATTCACAAAGTGCCTAGCTCCAGCCATTGCATTTTGCAGGCAGAGAAATATTTAGATTTACTCATACTTGGATGATTGCCTGATTCAGGCAGAGTCAGGACTTGCTATTACAACACCTAGCATGTGTAAAGAGACTTCTAACCTTACTGGGGTACACCATCAACGAGAAGAAATCAGAACTAGTACCCTGCCAACAGATTGTATTTCTGGGAGCAAGCTTGAATACAGCTTCCCAGATGACATTTCTCACTCCGGAGAAACAAGTTTATTTGACAACCTACTTCAACCTACTGGCCACAAAACCCCATCTATCTGCAAGGAAAATCCTGCAAGCCCTGGGGTTCATGTCCTCTTGCATTCTGTTAATTCCATATGCAAGACTGCATATGAGGAAACTTCAGTTGTATCTAAAAAGTCTTTGGTGTCAACACTCTCAGGACTTGGAAACAATGATTCCTGTCATTCCATGTCTAAGGGCAGAGTTCCTTTGGTGGGCAGAGGCCTGCTACCGCAACAAGGGACTCCTTTCACTCTACTCCCTGCCGCCCAAACCCTAACAACAGACGCATCAGATTATGCATGGGGGCTCACATGGCAGGGCAGTGCATTCAGGGCAAATGGAACCCAAAACAGATGCACTTGCATATCAGTCAAAAAGAAATGTTATCTGTACAGAACGCTCTGACAGCCTTCAAAGACCTTATTCTTCCAGGACAATTATTGGTAAAGATAAGACAACACCACAGTTATGTGGTACATAAACAAGCAGAGGGGAACCCACTCTGCAGACTAGCCATGACTCTGTGGAACTCAGCCTTGAGCTACCAAGTGAACCTGCAAGCTCAGTTCCTGCCAGGCAAACTAAATTCACTGGCAGATGACTTAAGCAGAAATCTCATGGACCCACACGAATGGAAACTGGAACCCAAAATATTCAAGCTCTTGATGAACAAATGCGATACTCCAGAGGAAGACCTGTTTGCCTCCCCTCAGAACTACCAGTTGAACAAATTCTGTACCAGACCTCCCCACAGTCAAGCTTGGAAAGTGGATGCCCTGTCCTTCACCTGGAAAAGCCTCTCAGTTTATGCCTTTCCCCACCGCCTCTCCTCTCGAAGGTTCTGCTAAAGATCAAACTGGACAGGCCAAGGACAATCCTAATTGCCCCAGACTAGCCACACCAGCACTGGTATCCCCTTTTGCGCAGTCTGACAGTGCTGCAACCATGACATCTGCCTCAGACCCTTTCCCTGCTGTCCCAGCAGGTGGGCCAGATTTTGCACCCTCAGCTTCAAACACTGAACCTTGCAGCCTGGCTAATCCCCTGAACTCACCACCAGCAACTCTCAGTAAGCAAGTGCTGGATGTCATTCTTGAGGCAAGGCGGCCTAGTACTAGAAAATCCTATTTAGAAAAGTGGAAAAGATACTGATGTTCATCGTGCATACAGCTGCAGTAATAACATATGGGTTCTCTGCCGTCAGGCGGTCCCTCGGTTGGCCGAATTCCAAAGTCTTGGTCCGGCGTCGGTTGTTGTCGCTTCTTTTCCTGACGTCAGTGAGGCAGGAGTATATAAGACACAGCTGACGCCATTTTCTTCAGTCTTTTTTGCCGTATGGTGCCCGAAGCAGAAGCAGTTCGCAAGTGCCGGTTGGCCAGCTCCTGAATTTACGAAAAATTTGGAACCCAAAGTCTTCATTAAAGCTAAGTACCCCGTTGGGGAAACTTTTCTTGCCTCGGACCGATGTCAGAAAAAGTTAACAATTGTATTTCTTGTGGGAAGCAAATACCGCATAAGGATTTCCATTCCCTTTGCATACCTTGTTTAGGCCCAGACCACGACGTCTCGGGCTGTCACTTTTGTGCTACTTTCAATAAACGCACTATCAAGCGTCGGGCAGAGTTCGCCCAACATTTATTTGGTAAAGCATTTGATTATAAAATGTCGTCGGAGACTCCGACTACCGTTTTGTCCAAAAAATGCAAGGACAAGGACCGACACGCGAGGTCCGCGGTCTCCACCGACACCACGCCAATACCGCCTACACGTGGTCCGGTTCTCAGCGAGACGCCTATGCAGTCCCTGACTACCGACGACACCTCCTTGGTGGGGTCTTCTGTACCCGAGACCGCAGGTACCTTGGCCTATACCCAAACTACAACCACTGAAGCCACTGTGAACGTTGAGTCTTCTAATGTGGACAGGTCCACTTCCACCCATGGTGTCTTTAGACCCTCATCTTCCTTTTCCATTAAGGCCTTTACTAAGTCCAAATCAGCCAGGCTTCCCAAGAGGCCTGTTGCATAGGGCCCATCCACAAGCCCCATGCCTAAAAAACTGATGCTTAAAATGGCTGAGGATTTAATTACTCTTATCAGGGGTTCCCAACCCCCTCCTGACAAGAGGCCCAGAGTGGAGGAAGATTCTCCCTCTTCTGATCAGGGCTCCATTTTTTCAGAACACTCTGATGTAGAAGAGCAATCTTACTCCCCTTTTGAAGATTCTGATGCAGAGCAATCCATTCCTTCTGTATCTCCCCCTGAGGATTATTCTTTTGGGGAAACCTTGCACACTTTGAGGAAACACTTCCATTGGGAAGGCCAAGACTTTTCTGATTCCAAGAAAAGACTGAGGGAATTTCTTTTGTTACCTCAACACAGACCTCTGGCAATACCTCCTGTCTTGGATGTACTTGATGATGTTTATTCGGAGGCTTGCCTTAACCCGGATTCCCTGCCTCCTGCCCCAGTCAAGCCTGATAGGTACTACAGAGTTTCTAACTCTCACCAATTTCTTTTCAAAAGCCATAATGCTGACCCTGAAACCATTTCTCAAGGCCCCAAGGGAATGAAGGCCTCTTCTGCTAAGAATCCACTTCCTTCCGAAAGAGAGTCAAGATCCTTAGAAAGGTGGGGAAAAAAGGTATATACCTCGGCCACCCTAGCCATGAGGGCCTTAAATTGTCAGTTTCATATGCTTAAATATCAGCAGTTTCTGTTATCACAATTAAGAAATAAAATGTCTCAACCTGAACAACCAGATTTGAAGGAGTTGCAGGATATGATGCATAGTGCAGAACAAGTGGGTAGACACACCTTACAATGTGGTTATGATGCCCTAGAGGCCTCCAGTAGAGCTGCAGTTACAGGAACAGTCATTCGTAGGCATGCATGGCTTAGGGAACAAATCTTGCCTGATCATGTGAAAGCTAAGTTACTAGATGCTCCTTTACAAAAGGATGTGCTATTTGGTACTAATGCTGAGGAGATACTACGGAAAATGGAAGAAAAAGTCAAATCTATGCAAACTGTTAAAGCTTTTCTACAGGTTCAACCACCACGTTTTAGCAGAAATTGGCCTTCTAAAAACTGGTCCTTTCCAGCCACGGACAAGCCCCAAAGAGGAAGATATAGGCACACAAGGGGCAGAGGTCAATCATAAGGATCTTATAGAGGCAGGCAAGGGCAAGCTCCAGCACCAAGAGGTGGTGAAAACGGTGCACAGCAATACAGGAAAGAAACCCAATGACTTCCTCCTTTCCATGCCAAGCAAGTCTCAGCTGGCAGCACCCTTGGGAGGAAAGCTGGCATTATTTGCAAGAAATTGGCATATGGTCACAACAGACAAATGGATCCTGGACGTTATAAACAGAGGCTACAGATTTAATTTTCACACTCTTCCAAAAATGAGAGGCATGCCAAACCTGCCACACAATCAAAGGGCAGAGGCACAACTACAAATTTCAAAGCTCATAGACATGAAAGCTATTCAAGAGGTACCTACTCACGAACAAGGTCAAGGGTTTTATTCCAGGCTATTTCTGGTACCAAGGAAAGGAACCGACTGGAGACCCATTTTGGACTTATCCATCCTAAACACATTCTTACTCGTACCAAAATTTAAGATGCTCACATTACAGCAGCTTCTTCCCATGCTGGGCAAGGGGTTTTGGCTGGTAACATTGGACCTCAAGGAGGCATACCTGCATGTCCCAATCAGACAAAGCTGCAGAAGATACCTCAGATTTCTTGCAGGTTCAATTCACTATCAATTCTCTGCATTGCCCTTTGGCTTATCTACTGCGCCCAGAGTATTCACGAAATGCCTGGCATCAGTAATTGCCTACTGCAGACTTCAAGGGATACAAATTTACCCTTATTTGGACGACTGCCTGATCCAAGCGGACAGCAAGCACATACTTTTGGAACATCTGGCTTATGCAACACGGTTACTGAATGCTCTGGGATACACAATCAACAAAGAGAAATCCAGGCTAACACCAGCTCACAAAACAACTTTCCTGGGTGCCAACTTGGACACAAACACCCAGATGGCCTATCTTACGCCAGAAAAGCAGAGGCAACTAACTCAGTACTTCAAAATGCTAGCAAATTGTACCAGGCTTACTGCAAGGAAAATCCTGCAGGCTCTGGGCTTCATGGCATCTTGCATTCTTTTAATCCCATGTGCAAAGTTGCATATGAGGAAACTTCAGTGGTACCTAAAAAATCTATGGTTTCAGCACAGCCACAGTTTGGAAACAATAATACCAATAATTCCATGTTTGCAAAAGGAATTTCTATGGTGGGCTCAAGCATGTCAAACAAACACAGGTCTCCCATTCTGCAAGCCTCAAGCAAATCAAGTCATCACAACAGACGCCTCAGATTACGCCTGGGGTCGCACATGACAGACAGGTGCATTCAGGGCAAATGGTCCCAAAAGGAAAAGCACCTTCACATCAATCAAAAAGAAATGCTAGCAGTAATAAATGCAATTACAGCTTTCAAGGACCTCCTGCATCCAGGACAGTTATTGATAAGAACAGACAACACCACAGTTATGTGGTACATAAACAAACAAGGAGGAACACATTCATACCCCCTGTGCAGACTAGCCATGACACTTTGGAACTTGGCTCTGGAATGGCAAATCGAACTTCAAGCACAGTACTTGCCAGGTTTGGAAAACACGCTGGCAGACAATCTAAGCAGAAATATGACAGATCCACACGAATGGAGATTGCATCCTCAAGTGTTTACAGAGATAATCCAAGCGTGGGGGAGGCCAGACATAGATCTCTTCGCCTCCCACAGGAATCATCAATTGGAAAAGTTTTGTTCAAGGACCTCTCATCCAAAGGCCTGGAGAGTGGATGCCCTTTCATTCAGTTGAGCAGCATGGACAGTTTACGCTTTCCCACCTCTGCCTCTTCTGCCCAAGGTGCTCTTGAAAGCAAGAACAGAGAGACCAAAGATGATACTGATTGCTCCAGACTGGCCAAGACAACACTGGTACCCACTCCTGCGGAGCCTAACACACACTCTTCCCTGGTCCCTACCCCTAATGCCTCTTCTGCTGACTCAGCACAACTACAAAACTCTTCACAGTCAGCTGAAAACACTCAATCTCGCTGCATGGAAAATTCCTTAACACCTTAACAGACCTTACTCCCCAAAGAGGTATAGGATGTCATTTTGGAGGCCAGACGGCCATCTACTAGAAAGGCTTACTCAGCAAAATGGAAACGGTTTTGCTCTTGGAATGAGAAAAAAGGCCAGGACCCTACAAAACTAAATTTGCCACAGGTATTACAGTATCTAGCTGAGCTGCTGAACAGTGGACTTTCATTTTCCTCCATAAAAATCCATGCCTCAGCCATTTCTGCAGAATTCAACACGGATCCACCCTTATTCTCTCACCCACTCTTAAGACAGTTTCTCAGAGGGGCTAAGAATATAAGACCACCAAAGAAACAACCAGTGCCAGCCTGGGATCTTAATTATATTCTAGAAAAATTAACATTGCCTCCCTTTGAACCAGCTGCCGCAACAGATTTGCAACATTTGTCCTGGAAAACAGCCTTCCTTCTGGCCATTACCTCAGCTCGTTGGGTTTCGGAACTACAAGTGCTCATGGCTGTGCAGCCCTTTCTCATCTTCCATCAGGACAGGGTTTCCCTTCGAACCAACCCATCATTTATGCCTAAAGTGGTATCCAGGGTAGCTTTAAATCAAGCCATACACTTGCCTACCTTTTACCCCAATCCTCAAAACAAAGGGGAAAGGCTGCTACACTCTTTAGACATCCATAGACAGCTACGTTATTATTTGGATAGAACAAAGCCTTTTAGGAAATCAGAACAACTTTTTGTGTCCTATGCTGTAGGAGCTCAAGGGAAGCCAGTGACCAAACAGACAATTTCAAAATGGATAGGCCACTGCATACGGTTGTGTTACTCCTATCATGGAAAATCTGTCCTTACGGGCATCAGATCCCACTCCACCACGGCCACAGCTACCTCTACAGCCTTCCTCAGAGGAGTTCCTATCAAAGATATTTTGGAGGCAGCCACTTGGAGTTCTGTACATACCTTCACAAGACACTACCACCTGCCTTTATATTCCAAAACCAGAGCAGGCTTTGCTACTGCTGTGTTGCAGGGCATTCTGGCTCAACCCAGTTTTACCTAGTGCCTACCGCCCTGTGCGTAGCTTTGGGATTCTACCCATATGTTATTACTGCAGCTGTATGCACGATGAACATAGTACAGTTTTGTACCTACCATAAATGTAGATGTTCGAGTGCTAATACAGCTGCAGTACAGATTTCCCTCCCTCCTTCCCCTCTTGGTAAAGGTTTAGGACCTAACCCCTCTTCATACAAACTATTTGGGTTATCCTTCTATGGTATATTTGCTTGCAACTACTGTTTTTTGTTTACATTGCATTGCATGTATATAAATATAATTTATGTATTGCCTTCCTACTGGGGGCACCTGACATCTGGGGCAAGAAAGATTGAAGAAAATGGCGTCGGCTGTGTCTTATATACTCCTGCCTCACTGATGTCAGGAAAAGAAGCGACAACAACCGACGCCGGACCAAGACTTTGGAGTTCGGCCGACCGAGGGACCGCCTGACGGCAGAGAACCCATATGTTATTACTGTAGCTGTATTAGCACTCGAACATCTACATTTATGGTAGGTACAAAACTGTACTTTCCTGGAGTCAGGCTCAGGGGATGGGCACAACGGTGTCCAGCTTACCTCATATTCTAGATATTTCAACAGGGTCTATATTAGAACATCAGAGTACTACTACTTCGAATGTTATAATATCGAACCATTTCACTCGAAACACCATAGCATCGAACACTCAGAACAGCTAATTTTTTCCCAGGGAAAAAATTTGCTGTTCCATCAAACATACACGCAACACAAGCACACCAAAATACATAATCCACACACATACACTTCACAAAACCCTACACTAAACCATACATACACTACTAGCTATCCACTTACCTTAACCCAGCCCTAACCCTAAGGTCTGTAACTACCTCACACTCACCTTACCCGCTCCCTAACCCTAAAGTCCCTATCGCACACTCACCTTACCTGCTCCCTAACTCTAAAGTCCCTATCACACACTCACATTACCTGCTTCCTAACCCTAGGGTCCCTATCGCACACTCACCTACATTCACACACTTACCTTAACCCAGTCTATAACCTTCACTCCACAGTCGAGGAAATAGCGAAGCCGCAGAAACGTCCCACCGAATACGTTCCCTAGGAAATTATTCGATATTCTGCAGCTTTGATATTTTCAGCATTCGATGCAAAGGGTTCAATATTATAACATTCGAAGTAGTGATACTTCGATGTTCTAATATAGACTCTATTTAACAGAAATGCTCCACAAGGGCCTGTCTTTCTCTTCAGTTAAGATTCATGCCTCTGCCATCTCAACACATTATAAGACTGAGCCTCCCCTCTTCTCTCATCCCCTGCTAAAGCAATTCCTTAGAGGGGCCAAAACTTTAAGACCCCCAAGGAGAGCTTCCACTTCAGCCTGGGACCTTAACTTTGTATTGGAAAAACTCACTATTGCACCCTTTAAACCAGCTGATACAGCAGACTTGAAATTCTTTTCTTGGAAAACAGCCTTACTTCTAGCCATGACTTCAGCAAAACGAGTGTCTGAACTGCAGGCCCTCATGGCAGTGGAAATCTTCATTATCTTCCATGCAGACATGGTTTCCCTCAGGCCTAATCCATCCTTTATGCCCAAGGTGGTGTCTAGTGTGGCTCTAAACCAGTCCATTAATTTGCCTACTTTTTTCCTTAATCCTCATAATAAGGGGGAAAGGATATTGCATTCTCTGGACGTGCAAAGACAGCTTAGATTCTATTTGAACAGAAATAAGCCTCTCCGAAGATCTGACCAGCTGCTAGTTAGCTTTGCTACAGGGGCAGAGGAGAAGGCCATTTCAAAGCAAACCATTTCCAAATTGATAGCCCATTGCATCCATTTCTGCTACAAGCACCATGAAAAACCTACCCCACAGGGGATAAGATCACATTCCACCAGGGCTGTATCTACCTCTACAGCATTTCTCAGAGGAGTGCTTACCAGGGACATCCTGGAAACTGCTACCTGGAGCTCTGTACATACTTTCACCAAGCATTACCACCTGCCTATCTTTTCTAAATCCAGAGCTGGATTTGCCACAGCAGTCTTACAGGGCCTGATTGTTAGATCTAATGCTCTTTAACTGCCTCCATCCTTCCTTAACTTTGGGAATCAGCCCAAATGTGATGACTGCAACAGTGAAACACGAAGAACATAGTACAGTGGTGTACACTTACCATAAATGTAGATGTTCGAGTGTATTCACTGTTGCAGTCCTGGTTACCCTCCCTCCAGCCCTCTGACATCTCTTGGCTCTACCTTTCCTTTTTGTTTGGCATATAATATATCACGTGTATTTGCTTTTTGCTGGGGGTGTTCTATACCATATAATTGTTTCCTATTGTGGGGGTACCTGACATCCTGGGCAAGAAAAACTGATGTAATGGCGTTGGCTGCATGTTTTATACCCCTGATGACTTGACGTCATGGAAGAAACGACAGCATCCGACGCAGAAATCCGAAGACTCTGATATTCAGGCCTGCTGAGGGCTACCTGCAGGCAGATAACCCAAATGTGATGACTGCAACAGTGAATACACTCGAACATCTAAATGTATGGTAAGGGTTCACAACTGTACTTTCTGGTGTTTTGCCTTTAAAATTCAAGATTGTTGTATCGCTGGAATTTCTTTTTTTCCCTGAGATAGAGCAGGGTTGTCATCTTTTCAGTGGCCCAAAGTGAGACATGGGGGTGTTGCCAATATATGGTCGCAGTGGGTGTGGTCATTGGTAAAGTGTGTGGCCAGGTATATGATATCACCATGGGAATGGTAAAGGAGATGGTGCTGTTAATGACAATGCAATTTTTTTAAACTTTATTTAATTACCACTTGTGACATAGGCAAACCTACATGTATATAAAAGAAAACAAAGCATATTAACATGTTCACATTTACAGTCACTGTACATCACACATATTCTTCTGTTCAATGTAATCAGTCCAACATTGCATAAATTGGCCAATTTGCTGCCTTCCTTTAAACAGCTTTCCTCCCTCCAAAGCATTTTTCTGCATGCATTGTACCCATAATTTCCATTTTTTCTGTGTAGTCTGCTCCTACCCATTTCTAAAGATCTCACTTTCAGTTCTTTTACCTCTGTTACAATATTCACCACTTCAAGTCCAGTTAGTTTAGACTTTGATTTCCATATTCTGGTAATTGCTTTTTGGCAGCATCCAAACTGAAACTTAACAAGGCTTTACTGTGTGTTGACAATTCATATCCTGTATCCCAACTCAAAAAATTATTTCCTGACTGAGTACTCTGTAGGGAATGTTTAAAGTCTGCCAACTCATAACACTCCTAAAACATGTGTTCCCTTTTACCTCTTTCTTCCCCATCAAACCTCATACATTTGCCATCTACCTGAGAAAAAAATCTTTACAGTCTGCTTGTGGTGTAAAAATACCTATACAAGCACTTCCAAGCAAAAATCGTAAATCTTTTAGATTTTGTTGCATACTCTGGATACATATATACATCCTTTGATTGTTTGTTTTTGAATTACTTATCCAGTCTACCTTCCCAATCTTTTCTAACCTCCTATGATTGAATCCTACAGTTATTGTACAATATTTTATATGCCCAGCTAATTGTCCCTTTTTAACAGCAGTTTCTGTTCTATATTCAGCTAAAAGCCCTACTAGTGCAGGTCATTCACTTAGGATTCCTCTAGTCCTTTCTCTTTGCCTCTTCTCTGATATCAAGGGAAGACCGTCTCTAGGCTGCAGCCCAAATGTCTTCTTGACCTCTTCTCTTTTTGTTACCTTTCCCTCTCTAAATTATTTGCTCACACTACCTTGATCCCTTTGTCTGTTTCCTTGAATAAATTCAATCCCACTCTTGCTTATTCTGTATATCCCTAATTGCAGTCATCCCTGTCAACAGAATTTGATTTCCGTTCCTGTGTTGGTTTAGTTCTTAGAATACTTTCAGCTACTTTATTAATATAATATTCTGTATGACTGTTATTATCCTCCTTAAAGATCTTCATCTAAAATCCTACTCTTTCCTTATTTCTTGAATTTCCCCCTGCTTTGTTATCATTTCTTTCCACTTTAGGTTGCAGCTTTCTGTTTTTGTTACTGTATGTGTAACAGCCTTATCTGTGTCAGTCTAAAATATCACTTCAGATCAGGTAATCCTAAACCATTAGCCCACTTGAATCTTGCACTCTTTCCCTCTCAGATAAAACCCTTCAACACTTTATTAATTACTATTAACAACTTCTCCTCTGGTTGATTAAAAAACATAACCTGCTTGACCTGTATATAAAATAAAGGGACTAAAAACATTTTGCTGCTTGTATCCTGCTATCCATACCCATAGGCAAGAGCTTCCAGTTTCTCAGTTTTTATGTTATGTTTTGTTTAGTCTCTTCCACATATCCTTAGTTGCCATAACAGAATCCTTTTTAACCCATACTCTTGATTACTTCATTTTGTCATGCCCTGTATTGCTGAACCAGTTCATGCGTGGGTGCATAGTTTGCAGTTGTAGCCTTTCTTTTATCTTCATTAGCTTCCTATCCCGAAAAAAAACTTGAAACTGTCTCAGAATGTTCCATAACACTGAGCTTTCTGTTTCTGGTTTTATCAGGTACAAAATAATATTGTCTGCAAGTAAAGCCAACTTTTCTTGATTACCAGACTAATTATATCCTTGAATTTCTGAGTCCCTTATTTTCTTTGCCAGTGGTTCTAAATATAACACAGGTAACAAAGGGGGAAAGAGGACAACCCTGCCTGGTTCCTTTGTTCTGTTCCACTTTCATTTTTGCTGCAGATCCCTCTTATATCCTCCTAAGTAACCTTATTGTTATATTAGAGAATGCAAGTTCTTAGACTACCTTACTGATAAAATCCCATCTTACTCTCTCGAATGCTTTCTCTGCATAAAGACCCACCAACAACAGTAGTATTTTCTTCCATTCTGCTTTTTTTTAGATCATAATTGTTCTGTTAATTTTGTCAAATGTTTACTTCCCTTTCACAAAACCCTATTGATCTGTATCTGTCAGTTTTGGCAACACCTTTGTCATTCTTTTAGCCATTATAGACATAAAAAACTTTATAATCATGGCTTAAAATTGAAATGAGCCTGTATGAAGCAGGGTCTGAAAGTTCTTTACCATCTTTAGGCATTACAGCCATCACAGCTTTTTTCCAGGATGTTGGTACTTCCCCTCTTTTTAAGATACTGATAAAACCTTCCGGATCTTTGTAACACCTTCTTCTCCCCTAGCTTTCAAACTTCCACCGTTATGCCATCTATTTCTGGAGACTTTCCTGCAGATTGGCTATGCATCACTGTTTATTTTTCCTCCTCCTTTCTTAACTGTTAATCATTGAGTGTTGTATACCTCTAATGTTGGCATGTTTAAGTCTTCCATAAATATTTCCATGTATGCTTTTTCTTGATTTCCAAATGTCACTGTTGTGTACAAATTTTCTTAACATTTCTGAAGTATCCTTAATAACTTTGCAGGATCTTTGACTATTTTTTCATGTTAAAGGCTCCCTAAGTTTGGCAACAACCTTTGTTTCTGTTTTCTAACTTGTTATGCTAAAAGTTTTTGTGCTCTGGAGCTGTCAAAAAACAGTTGCTTGACAGCAGTCTTTCAGAACTCATGCATATTATCCAGTAATCCCTTGTTTTCTCTTTACACTCTGCAGGTGTGACTCCTTATTCTGAGATCCTCCTTATTCTGCAGTACTTTCACCTTTTTCAGCCCCTGTAAATAATTCTTGTTACTTCTCAACCATATCTCTCTCTTAATAGTTTTACCCTGTTTATAAACTCCACTTTCATTTTATCCCACTCACTAGCTATAATTTCTGAAGTACTTTATATCTTTTCTATTACCAAAATAATTTCAGCTATCCTTTCCTTAAATATACCTCTTTTTAACAGGTAGGTGGGGGGAAGTGCCAGAGTCTCGTTTTTACTTCAAGTAACAGTGTAATGTTGTATCATAACTTTATACTGTAATCCATATCACAAGCCACTTAAAATTTAAAATTATGCACCATTAACAGTAAAAAAATTAACTTTACTGGAAAATGACTAATGCTGTCATTAATGACATTCTAATGTCCCAATGCATTATGTTGTACTTTCTAAGTACATTCTATTTATTGTATAGGAGATGTTGAGAAACTGGTGTATTTAGTCTGTTAAAAGTCCAACATTCTACTGCTATTAATAGCAGTAAACAAGATGCTACTAAGCACTTGCAGCCATAAGAGCTGTAAACGTACACCAACAAAAGCCTAAATACACAGGCTGCCTGTTTTTTTGAAAGTGAACAAAATGTCTTGAAATACTCAAAACACTTGTGTGCAATATTTCAAATCAGTAGCCCGCAGACATCTTCAGAAGTTCATGAAACATTTAAGTGTACAAAAATAAAAACAACACATAATCAAGTGTACCAATCTAACAACAAATGCTGTTCAGACACCTAGCAGATGTAGAATTCCACACCTTTAGCAGCCCCCCTCCACACACGCATCCTCAGAATGACCAATTTACTTACATAAGTATAAACTCATGTCAATATTTGAATAATAAATGCTTTAATATACAAGTGGCGAATACTTCATGTTTACTTACACACAGGTATGGTAGAAAACTCTGCAGGAAGTAAAGCAATTTATGTACTATGTTAAGTACCAGCACGAAACAGTGTTTTGCCTACCACAGTTAAATATGTGTATGATTAAGTCAATATATACACAGCACAATTTAATTCAAATGTGCAGTTATTTCAACTGCCAAATCAAGAAGAATTACGTAAATGTAAACACAGAAAAAGAAAAAAATATATTTTAGCCATGACAAAACATTTAAAATGGTAGAATGGTTAGCTGTACTAGATTCCACAGCTAAATATGGGAAAACATTTTAACTTTGTAAAACATTTAAAAAAGGTAGAATGGTTAATTTTATTAAGATAAATTAGATCCCACTGCAAAATATGGGGAAAATAAATATTTTAACAATGAAAACACTGGTCTCAGAATTGCTAGCAACTGCTATGTGCCTACAGCACTGGAAGCCACAGCAGAGCCCATGTATAAATAAAGAAAATAAAGCACCCTTATAAACCATTAGTAGACACAGCATTGTAACCATTAATAACATTAAAACAAAACACACCAATTTTACAAAACATTAACATTACCATAGATACTAGTTTACCCATGTATACTGTATCTTGCAACTAAGAAAAATAAACACCCTGACCCCAACAGCACATTCGCTATAAAATCTGATCTGATATTATCCATGTCACTATTCTTCACTGTTGGGTCTAGGATCTGACATTGGATCCATGCTGGCAACTTTGTAGACAGCTTCTGGGCTCGAGCTCCTCCCACTACCATGATGCCTTGCTGCCCTCTAACCCCTCAGATCTCGTTTGCTACGTTAAGCTCCTGACACTAATTCTTGAGTTGAGTTCCTGTGTGGGATAAGAGGTCTTATTTCTAAACTTTTTGTCAGGATTTTTCTTGTATTTTCTTATTTGTGTGTAGTGTAGCTCTTGGTAGTGTTAGTTTTAGTCCTTTCCCTCCCATTTGTTGTTAGTTTGTTGCCTGTGTGTGTTGGCACCCTTTTTTTATAGTGGCCGTTATTTTCTTGCTGTTGCTGTTGGGTGATTAGTATATAGTTTCCTACTTGGCTGGTGCTTGTGTGTGTGATCAGTCTGTTTCTTTTCCGGTTCTGACTTGTGGTTGCTTTATTGGCTCTGTTTTTGCATGTCCCTTTGGCTCCAAGTTGTCACGCCATGTTCAATAAGCCAGTTGGCTTTAAAAGGTGCTCCTCGTGTGGTCGGAAGATGCTTGTCTCAGATTCACACGAGGAGTGTCCTTATTCTTTAGGCACCAACCACCTTGAGGTTGAATGCGACATTTGTGCCGCATCCAACCCCAGGGCTTTGGTCGAGCGCTGAAACAAATTCCTTTTAAAAGGGTTGGTGCAAAGGGGTCCCTTGGCTCAGTCCCCTGCCAAGTCTGGACCCTCTGAGCCAAAAGGAATGCCCCCTTGCTCGCTGGATCTTCCTCTCTTCCACTGCAAAAAAAAGCGAGGCTGTCGGATCCTAGTGCCTCAGATTCGACTCCAGCTTCAACCCTGTCGGATCCAATGCGCTCAGGTCCTAGGCCCAGTGACTCTTCCCACGGATCCAGAGCCTTCACTCCGAGGCTCTTGGATCTGAGGTTGCGGGAGTACACTCCTGGGTCCAAGGTCTCTGGATCAAGGCCTTCAGATCCGGTCATGTGGATGGGGCATTGTCCAGTCCTTTGGCTTTCTGGATCATAGAGAGGACCTTTTCCTCCCATAGAGTTTCCTCCTGGCCTTCCAGGGACCATCCCAGCCCCTCCAAGCAGACCCCACTCATGTCCCAGGTCAGCCCTCTTGAACCAGCCATCAAGTGGAAGTTATCCCAATTGGTGTTCCCCTCTCTTCCAAGTCCTCCACTGAGCCACCCATAGAGAAGGTTCCTCGGGAAGAGATCATGTAAAAGGAGAAACCTGGACTCCACTCCTGAGTTGCTGACTGAGGATACAGATCTCTATGAAGGGGGACGGGTCCCCCAGATCTTCGCCCGAGGATGTCTCCTTTGGGGACATCTTGGAAATCCTTGAGCTTAAGGGCAATTGGTCTTCCTTCTCCCTGTCCTCCGAGGAGTCCTTCTTTCTGAGGGCTTTCGGGATGGAACCATCTACCTCCTGGGTTTTCCCCCCTGCAGACGAACTTAAGGTAGCCGAATACTGTGGAGCCTGTTCCCAAACGAGTGGACAAATTCCTCAGTCCCCTTCTGACAAGCAGCACTGGTCAAAAGGAGTGCCAGTCGATGCAGTCATGGTAGCTTCCACCACTAAGAAAGAGCTGGCAGAACAGAGCACATCTGTCCATCTCCCCAACTTTGAGTCCTGGGCTATTGATAGGCATGGAAAGTGAGTTTTCGCCTCAGCTACATTCGGTCTGCGAGTGCTTAACTACCTGGCACATTTCACCTGAATACAGAGGGACTTGAACAAGGACCTTACCACATCCCTTTCTGAGGTACTGCCTGCTGGGGAACTAAATAAGGTGTCCACCAAACTATCCATATTTTCTTCGCTGGCGGCCAGTATAGGCATTG
Source organism: Protopterus annectens (assembly GCF_019279795.1). Classification (NCBI taxonomy): domain Eukaryota; kingdom Metazoa; phylum Chordata; order Ceratodontiformes; family Protopteridae; genus Protopterus; species Protopterus annectens. The sequence continues at coordinate 1,788,580,919 of NC_056741.1, read as the reverse complement.
CCATTCAGCGTCATGCCTGGAGTCCTTTAAGGCATCTTTTACCAATGCCCCCTTTGATGATTCTACCCTGTTTGGCCCTTTGGTCAAAGAGACTATTACCCACAATGAGCAGGAAGGCAAGACCTTGGCGGCTGTGGTAATCAGGTTTTCCACCCCTCAATGCTCCTTTTCCAAGAAGCAGTGAGGGGCCAGGAAAATGTGGTTTTGCAAGTCACAGTCTGCCTAACAGGATGCTCAAGATGAGGCCTCCTCTAGAGGTCGGGGGAGAGGATTCAATGGCAGACATGCTCCAGGGGCAGGGGGGGTCTGCAAAATCAGGTCTCCAGGGAACCCTTCTCTGAGAAGCCCCAACAACACTCTTGAAGCAACTTCTCAGCTGTCCTGCCCTGGAGGCAGTCAGGGGTCATTTGTCCTTGCATGCTTTGGCCTGGGCAAGTATTACAAAAGATTGTTGGGTGCTAAATATCATTTCCAGGGGTTATTCTATTCTCTTTTCTCAGTCTCCTCCTCTGGTCACGAGCTACCTCCCCAATGCACCACCCCATCAAAGGGAGCTAGCTCAGGAAAAAGTGCTCACGCTTCTTCAAAAGAGAGCCATCCAAGAGGTTACCCAGAGCAATGATAATCCAGAAGTTACTCTCACTTCTTTTTGGTGCCAAAGATTATGAAGGACCTGCGTCCAGTCCTGGGCCTCAGCAAATTCAATCTCTCTGTCACAAAGTCCAAGTTTTGGATGGTTACTGTCCAGTCCATCTTGCCTGTGTTGCACAAGGATGATTTGGATGTGCTCTATGGATTTTCAGGATGCTTACTATCGTATAAAAATAGACAGGCACTCCAGGAGAGACATCTCCACTTTTGGGTAGGGGCCAGTCACTACCAGTTCAGGACCCTGCCCTTTGGTCTAACCACAGCCCCCCCCCCCCCCCCGGTTTTCAACAAGTGCATAGCAGTGGTCACAGCTCACCTGAGACTGCAAGAATTCCAGGTGTTTCCGTACCTTGACAGTTGGCTGCTCACAGCTCCCACGAAGCATTGCCTGGCCACTGCCTTTCAGTACCTATTCCAACTGTTTGGCCAGTTAGGAAGTACAGTGAATCTCCCCAAATCAAACCCAATTCCATTCCAAAATCTGGAATTCATCAAGATCCAGTTGGACCCTGTGTCAGATATTGCAAATCTACCTCTCCGTTGCATACAACTCATCAGAACCCATGTCCAAAGCCTTCTAGATCAGACTCATCCTCAGGCTCAACTTATTCTCAGGGCCTTAGTCTCCATGGCGGCGGCCATCTATTTGGGGGCCATTGGCCAGGTTCGACATGAGAGTTCTTCAGTTGACTCTAGTGGTTCAGTGGTCCTCCCTGTATCATCCAATGTTAACCCCAATCCGTCTCACTGCAGTGTGCAGGCATCATCTCCTTTGGTGGATCCAGCCTCCTGACCTCCTCACAGGCAGACCCTTCTCTCTTCCTCTCCCCAGTGCCACAGTGACCTCAGACGCTTCCCTGTTGGGGTGGGGGCATTTTCAGGGTAAGATGCAGAGACCAAACTGCATATCAGTGTTCTGGAAATGAGGGAAGTCTTCCTCATGTTGTAAGCCTTTCAGGACTACCTCCTTCCAGGTACCATTGCAGTTCACACGGACAACATGGGTGTTGTGTGGTACATCAGCAAGCAGGGAGGCATATGTTTATATCTGTTTCGTCGCGAAGCCATGAGGGTGTGGGAATGGGCAATGTCCTCGGAGCACTTACTCGGTGCAACTCATATTCCCAGAGAGTCCAACGTATTAGCAGACAGACTCCGCAAGACATTCCTAATCCTCACGATTGGTCCTTGAATCCTTCAGTGGCATAAGAGATATTCCTTTGCTGGGGTCAACTGAGCTGCAATCTCTTTGCTTCCCCTCTCAACCACAAATGCAGCCAGTATTTCGCCCTGATTCCCCCAGACAGGAAATCCCCCAGAAATGCTGTTGTTCACAACTGGCCTCCAGATTTTCTTTATGCCTATACTCCTTTACCTCTTCTGCCCAGATTTCTTCAGAAAGCTGGTTGCCACAAGGCCACCTGGATCCTCATCACCTCCTTTTGGCCTCGGCAGGTGTGGTTCCCACTTCTATAGTCCAGGCTGGCTTCCCCTGTCAAGAGCATTATCTTGGCCTCTCAGAAGGCTTCCACGAGAAGGTTTACTTCAGTAAGTGGAAAAGATTCTCTATTTGGGCTAAGCAGCGCAATCTGGATCCCGTTTCTGTCTCCATTTCAGAAATCCTGTTCTTTTTGTCTTCACTCTTTCAGGCTGGTGCTAGCTTCTCTACTGTCAAAGTGCAGTTGGCACCTGTCTCCAATTTTCATGTTTGTGAGAAACCTACCTTTTCCTCTCCCTTGTGCAAGCCGTTTTTGAAAGGGGGTTTTCTGCTCCGACCTCCTGTCTTGGAGCCTTTCCTTTCTGCTGCAGTCTCCCACAGACTTCATTTGAGCCTGCTGCCACATGTGATAGCACATTTTTGTCATGGTAGATGGCTTTTTAGTAGCCCTAACTTTAGCTAAAAGTTTCAGATTTGCAAGCTCTTTCTGTCAAACCAGTTTTCATGTTTTTTCATAAAGACAGAGTGGCTCTGCGAACTAACCCTTTCTTCATGCTTAAGGTTGCCACGGAAGCAAATCTGAACCAGTCAATTCAATTGCCAGTTTTCTTCCCAAATTTTGCTATAAAGGGGAATATCTTTTGCATAAGCCAGATGTGCATAGGTAGTTACAATTTTACTTGGGTAGAACAAAGGATTTCTGCAGGTCTGACCAGCTATTTGTGGCATTCTCTCTTAACAGGAAAGGTCAGGCAGTTTCCAAAATAACTATTTCCTGTTGAATTTCGTTCTGCATTTCCTTCATCTATTCATCCAAAGGCTTATCCTTACCAGGTCCAATCAGAACTCATTCCACTAGGGCTATGGTTGCATCAGCTGCCTATCTTGCCTATCATTCCATAAATGACATTTGTGTGGCAGCCACCTGGTCTTCTCCTCACACTTTTGTCAAGTCACTACAAGCTTGACATCATCTCCAGGAACAGGGCTTCCTTTGGGTCCACAGTTCTTCAGCTTGTCCATCCATGAGGACGCCCAGGATCTAGGGTAGCTGGGGACTCTGACCCATGAGTGAGGAATAGTAACATGGATAATATCAGATAGAGTTATGTACTTACCATAACTTGGCATCTGTGTTATCCTATGTCACTATTCAACACTATCCCTTCCTCCTCCCCATCCTGTGGGATCTAGAGGTTGCGGAGATGTCCAGTCTGGTGGTCATGGTCTTCCTTAGCTGCTGTCTAGTTTAGGGAAAACTAAATCTGAGTGGTTAGAGGGCAGCAAGGATCACAGGAATGGGAGGAGCTCAAGCCTAGAAGCTGTCTATAAAGTTGCTGGCTCCGATTTGATGTTAGTGAGGATAACACAGATACCAAGTTATGGTAAGTACATAACTCTTTTTAGCAATGTACCCAAAGTACTATATTGTACCTCTAATGGCAGCTTAAAAAATACAGAGGATTTTGATTGTGTCACCAGTCGTAACCCATTTATTATGTATTCCAGGCATGGATGCCAAGAAATTCACCTCAAGAGTAAAGCTTGAAAAGTGAATCTTGGCATCTATGTTGCGAACACATAATTTAGGGTAAAGATCAGAAAGCCGATCATAATTCTTTTTAGTGCATGGAGCTTTATCTGCTCAGTGTACTGCTAGTTGCAGTAAAAAAGAAAAAAAAAACATTGTTTTGCTGGCTTTCAAAGCCATAATGCACTTAGCCACTTAGCAAATGTGTCAGAATTTATTTATTTATTTATTTAACATTTGTTTACCAGGAAAGTCCGAGTTGAAATGAGCCAATTTTCAGAAGAGGCCTGGGGAGGTGTTTTTGTAACATGGTTGGAAACCAGAGCACCCGGAAGAAACCCACACGAATGCAGGGAGGACATGTAGACTCTGCACAGAAGGCACCCCAGCCGAAAATCAAACCAGAGAACCTGTTTGTATGAGGCAACAATACAAATTGCTGCACCACTGCACTGTGTAAGCAGTGTAACACACTTTTTTTTAGTTTGCACTCACCTTTTATGTCTCTAAACTGTCAAGATTTTTGCCCTCACTTTTTTTATCTGTTCCTCATAAAGTCTGTGGTTTTCAGATAAATCACTGAGGATTTTAGTTACTGAATAGTGACATAAATTTGAGTTTCAGAGTTCATATCCTTCAGAGTAAATACAGATGAACATGCATCCTGTTATTCTAACTACTTTCTAAGTTTGTAAGTGGAAGGGGCACCTTATTAGAACAGACAGCAGGCAGAAACAAATCTTTTACTCTGCCTCTGTCATTTGCTGGTCAGTAGTGGCAGAATTTATTGCCTAGCCCGAGACCCAATCTTAACAACTTAAGTTGGGGGTGTTTAACATTTATTAAGTTTGGGTCTCACACTACTATAGTGCTTAACTGATTTGCATAATCATAGAGGTCCATGCACTACAAATAAGTAAAACACACACACACACACACACACACACACACACACACACACACACACACACACACACACACACACACACACACACACAGAATATTTTTAGAATGGGGGAAGTGGTGACCATAAAACACTAACTCCTGCCTTCCAAGGATTTGAAGTATATCAGATTGTAAAATGAAATTCTTACTTGTGGAACATAGTTGCTGTGGTTGGCCTCACATGGTTGTTTCAAGGTGACAGAGCAAAGGTAAAACTAAGCAGTACTTTTATGTCATACAAGCTTAGATCTAGCAATCAAGTAAGAGATGACTTTATTTTTGATTGCTCCTGTTTAAAAGTTACTGATTCTTGGTGGCTCAGTAGAGATGTGTTTTACCGTATACCTTTAGCACCAGGCTTCTTTTAACTTAAAGTGTTACATGTACTGGCTAGTGAGTAAACCATATATGCTTCCCTACAGGAGCTGTAATGGGTCACAGAGAAGTATACAGCCATGTTAACCACAGAATTCAGCATCTGAATCTGGGACTACATTCAGCTCTCTATACTGGATTATGACATTTTCTGTAGGCTCCATAAAAGCTACATATAACCACAGGGCTAACTTGATTTTAAAATGAACTATTGCTGGCCTTGCTTTCTTGAAATGAATAATGCAACTCAAGCATTATTCTAGCAAAAGCAAAAGCCTTTTCTTGCGTAAGTGCCACTTAACATACAATCTTCTGAATGGAGCTATACTAATGTATTATTGCCAAGAGTCTTTCTGACAAAAAAACTCCTGTGCTGTGCTTTGGGTAGTACTAATTTGCAATTCACCTTCATGCCTGCAAGTTATATTTTTGCTGTACTAAGCTTCTAATTAATGGCTTTGATCAGATGCAATACTTGACCAAAATTACGTTCCATTAAGTATGCTATAGTCCATTTTTGTTACAATATGCTGAGACTTGAAACTATCTGAACTATGCTTCCATATATAATTATAGTAGTAGGCTACTGTCACCATACTGTGGAAGGATGAAGTTGTTAATGTGACCCAGACAAACCATGTCAGAGTTTCAACTCTGACACAAGAGGAGTTGGCCAAGTGTTGCAAATGAGCATCTTATAAGCTGGTTTACCCACCCCAGGAGATGTGTGTGTTTCAAGCCTGGCTATGACCCCCATTGGAGACCAAGGGTTCTACCTCAGGTGGCAAAAAGGACAGGGAGGAAGGTCTGATAACAGTGGAGAGTATGTATGTAGTAGCACATGCACATGGACCACAATGATGCCAGTGCTGATATATGTGGAGAGGCAGGGAGAAATTAAGGGTAAATCAGAGGGGAAGGCCTACCCTATTGTCACAATGCCATTGTACCAGCATATACTTGTGTCCTTGCTACCTTGTGTAACTAGAAAAAAGACACTAAGATATAGTAGATGGTGGACAGAAAGGTTCAAAAAAAAAAAAAAAAACTAAGAGAAATAGGAGAAAACATATATACATAGATTGAGTTATATGCTACTGATTTAAATTCTAATGATCTTACCTCCAATCAGATGAAATCCTAGCTACATTTCTCACAGCAATAAAGAAATAAAATTGCCAAAGATTCCAAAGACAACCACAAGACATTCTATAACTATGTCAAGAATCTAAATGGCAATGCTCAGATCTGCTCTGAGCTACAACAGAGTGGCATTAAATATACTGATCCCAAGGATATTGCCAATATCCTGGCAGATCGATTCAGTGCCAACTTCATCTCCCTCTCACCCCCTAAATGGCCCATCTCAATACCGGAAGATTGCCAAATTCTGGTAATAACGGCCACACAGGTAAAAACGCACTCTCCAAAGCTAAGAATACAGCATCCATGGGACCCAATGACATCCTGGGCTGTGTACTACATGAACTACCAAATGAACTGGCACCTCACCTAAGTGTCATGTTTAATCATACCCTCACCTCAGGCTTCATGCCCACTGAGTGGCGCACAGCTACAGTTATCCCACTCCACAAGGGGGGGATCCACCTTGGATTCCGGGAACTACTGCACCATCAGTCTGACGAGCCTGATCTGCAAGGCCATGGAATGTATTATCATTATAAACAAAGACATTGGCAACCTTAAAACACTGGACCCCACCCAGTTTGGGTTCATGAAGGGCCGGTCTTGTCTCCTGAACCTGATTGATGACTTCAAATCAGTTTCCAGAGCCGTGGACGATGGTAAGGCAGTGCACACAGCCTATCTGGACCTCGCCAAGGCCTTTGACACCATCCCCACTCTGGAATCATAGATAAACTTACTAAGCTGCGCATTAATCCCTACGTTACTCGATGGGTTGTCAGCTGGCTTACTGACCAAACCCACACTGTAAAAGTAGCTGACTCCAAATCCAGCTCCAGACAAGTGACATGTGGAGTGCCTTAGGGTTCAGTCCTGGGACCTCTCTTGTTTGGCATCTACTTCACTGAAGCACAGGCCAAGACTAAGGGACTCTGGGTAACAAAGTTTGCAGATGACTGCAAACTGCGAGCCATTACTGAATCCCCAAATGATGTCGATACTCTACAAAAGGGCCTTACATAAACAGATGCTTGGTGCCAGAGCCGTGGGCTCAAGCTCAATGCCAAGAAATGTATAGTTATCCTCTTTGGGAAAAAAACATGTACCCGTGAATTACCACATAGGTGGCAGTACACTAAACACTGAAAGTGTGATAAGAGACTTAGGGACACAGGTGGACAGTGGTCTCACCTTCAATAACCACATCGCCACAACAGTCAGGAAATCCTTCTATGTGGCACATCTCATCACTAAGGACTTTTCATCCAGAAAAAAGGAGGTCATTGTGCCACTGAACTCATCCCTCATTAGACCCATTATAGAATACAATGCCCCATTTGGTATGTACCTCTCAAGACATCTGCAACAACTGGAAAGGCCGCAGAAATAACTCACTAAAAGAATCACAGGCCTAAAGCAGATGCCCTATGCTGACCTCCTTAAAAAACTCCAACTATACTCTGTCGCATATCGTCTACTCTGAGGCGATCTCTGCTTAACGTACAAGGCCATGTCAAACCCAGAGCTGTTGGACATGCTACACTTAAAGAAATACCAATCCCTCAGAGTCACACGATCCAGGGATCTAAACCTTGTCATCACAATAAACAAAACATGCTGGAGGGATAGGTTCCTGACCCAGAGACTCCCCAGACTCTGGAATAGACTGCCCATACATGTCAAGCAGAGCACCTCTTTGGCCCTCTTCAAAAGGAATCTTGATGATTGGATGGATGAAAGGAAATTCACCCCATGGATCACGTCAGTCGCCCTGCTAGACAGGGGTCCAGGGAAGTAAATAGTGTGGGAAGAAATAGCCAGGGAATTGTTATGGCTAGGCTTGTATAGGCCCTAGGGCCAATAGCCTAGTACCAACCTATGAATAAGCGTTACAAACCTGTATGCAAAAAAAAACAGGCCCTAATCCTCTTTCCGGCCCATTAATCCCTCAGGTCTATAGCCTTGTTACGACATCTAAAAGTCCTTTGGACTAAATTAAAATTAAAACAAAACAGATGCAGATGTAACTTGCACTGTATCCATCTTCTTTTTTATGCTGTTTAAACAAATTGCTGGAAGCCTTCTTCCCATTTTCTTGACTGGACATGATATTATTCCTATCAACTCCCTTACTCGAGCCAGTTAATGTGATTTATAAAACACAATCAGTCTAATTTGCTTATTTATTTATTTTGTTTATTATCTAAGTTCAGTGGGGCCACGCAGACCCCTTTTCAGTAGAGACATGACAGGAGCTCCAAATACATTTTTTATTATAATAAGCAGTAAATTACAATTGACTAAACAACGATTAATGCACATTTCATGTGAGTTGTATATATGTTATAATTATATACACTTGGGAGAGGACATTTACATGAGAAAGGAGTGTTTAATAATACAGACATTAAAGCTTAAGGAATTTAAAAAAAAAAGAGAGAGGGAAGGAAGTATATTAGAAATGAAAGGAGAGAGAGAGGAGGGTAGGTATTTAGAAAGATAAAGGTGGTTAAGGGCTGATAACGGAGTTGTAAGGAGAGATTAACTATGAAGAATTTAAGTAAGTAGAAAAAGTGTATAGCACTATTGCTAGAAAGGTAGTGAGGAGGAAAGGACAGAAATATGGATAAGGGTTGAAACAGTATTGTAAACAGCCCAGTGGGCAGGAGCAAGTCCAGATCTAATAGTTGTGCAGGTAAGCTTTTAAGTTGATTATGAAGGACCTAAAGGACGTTGCTTGTCTTAAGGGTTGGAAGGAGTAAATTACACTTCTTAGATACGTAATTTGAAAGTGTTGCAAATTTTTTTAACAATAAGGAGGTTTGTGTGTCCTAGCTCAAAAGAATCATTTTCATAGTTACAGACATTTTCTCCCCAAGTATTACTGACAGAGTACTTTGTAGGGAGTTTTTGACATCTGTCAACTCATTATACTTAATAAAACATGTTAACAGTTACCTCTTTATTCCCCGTCACAGCTTCAACATTTGCTGTCTACTAGAAGAAAAATGACTTGAAGTCTGCTTGGGGTATAAAAATACCTATGTAAATACTTCCAAGCAAAAATCCTAAACCTCGTGGACTTTGCTGCATACTTGGAGCCATGCATATACCCTTCCAGTGTTCCCTTGTAAATTGCTTTTCCTGTCTCTCTTTCCAGTCTTTTCTAATTTCCCCTAGTTGATCCTTATAGTTAAAGTGCAATATTTTATATGCCCTACTAATATACCTTTTTTGACAGCAGCTTTTGCTCTTGATTTAACTAAAAACACTGCCAGAGCTTGTCTTTCACTTAAGGCTCGCCAATCCCTTTATCTTTGCCTATACTCTGCTATCAGTCCCTGTTAGAGAAGGCAGTCCAATTTTTTTCTTGGCCTCATCCCACCCCATTACTTTTCCCTCTCTATTTATTTGATCCCAATACCTTGGTTTCTTTGCCAATTTTCTGCAGCAAATTCCACCCCCTCGACTATTTTCTGTACCCCTTCTTGCAGTTATCCCTATTGGCAAACTTTTCTTTCTCCATTTACATATTTTTCTTAGAATACTTTCTTCAACTTTATGAATGCAATATTCTCTATGGATGGTATGGATGGTATTATTCTCCTTAAGAAACTGCATCCAAAGTCTGACTCTCTCCTTATTTATTGAACTCCTACCCACTTCATCATCATCCCTTTGCACTTTTAATTATAACCTTCTGCTTGTGTTGTGTATATGAGCCTTAACTGTGTAGCTGTAAAATATCCCTTCAAATCAGGCAATCCTAAACCACCTTGTTCTGTTGGGAGAATCAACATATCCCACTTGAGTCTTGCCTACTTCCTCTCCCATTTAAAACCCTTCAACTGTTTATTAATTATTATCCACAACTTCTCCTTTGGTTAATAAAAATATGCCTGACCTAAATTTAAAGCCAAAGAAACTAAAACATTTTCACTGCTTGTATCTTATTGTCCATATCCATAAACAAGAGCTTCCATTTTCTTAGCTTTTGTATTGTCTTTTGTTTAGTCTCCTCCCATGTATCTGTTGTTGCATTAGCATAAGCCTTTTTAATCCATACTCCTAAACTGTTTATCTTGTAATATCCCCATAAATATGAGTATTTCTAAACCTGTTTGTGTGTGAGTACATAATTTATGGCTATAGCCTTTGCTTTATCATAATTTTTGCCATGCCCCCTTCCATTTAAATTCCTTCAATTCGTTAAATTAGTTATTGACCACAACTTCTCCTCTGGTTGATAACAATATGCCTGGCTTGTATATAAAACTAAAGGGGCCAAAACATTTTTCACTGCTTGTATCTTACTGTCCACATCCATAAACAAGAGCTTCCAGTTTCTCAGCTTTTGTATTTTTTGTTTAGATTCCCCACATATTCTTAGCTGTCGTAGCATAAGCCCTTTTAATCTATACTTCTAAACATTTTATCTTATGACATCCCCATAATTCCGAGTATTAGTAAATCAGTTATGTGTGGGTACATAGTTTACAGCTGTAACCTTTTTTTTTTCCTTCATTTATTTTATATCCTAAAAAAAAAAAAAAAAAAAAAAAAAAACTGTCTCAGATTGTTCCACAACACTGAGATGTTCTTTTCTGGTCCTGTCAGGAACAAAATATCATGCTGATTATATTCTTAAATTTTTGAGTTTCTTGTTTTCTTTTCCAGTGGTTCTACTTTTAATGTAAGTAATAAAGAGGAAAGAAGGCACCCCTGCCTGTTTCCTCTGTGCAGACACAACTTATCAGAGAGGAACCCTCCTACTTTGATTTTTGCCTTCGATCTTTCATATATCCTCCTAATTGACCTTATTATCGTATTTGGAAATTCCATTGCCGTGCTCAGAAAATCCCAGCTTTGTTAAATGCTTTCCTCTGCATTAAGACCCACCAAAACCAGTGGTATTTCTAACATTTTGCTTCCCACAGGATCATCATTGTTCTATTAATGTTGACAAATGTTTGTCTCCCCTCCACAAAACCACATTGGTCCATATCTAGCAATTTTCGCAACACCTTTGCCATTCCTTTAGCTATTGCGGACCAAAACGTTGTAATTGTGGTTTAAAATTGAAATGGGCATATATGAAGCTGGATCTGATTGGTCTTTACTGTCCTTAGGTATTACAGATTTTTTTCCAGGATGTTGGTACTTCCCCTCCTTTTAAAAAACTGTTAAACAAAACCTTCCAGGCCTTTATCAATTTCTTCCCTCCTAGCTTCCAAACTTCTGCTGGAATACCACCTGTACCTGGAGACTTTCTTACAGATTTGCTATATATCATAATTTTTGTCTCCTCTCCTCCTATTTTAACTGTTAATTGTTGAGCCTCATGTACCTCTAATCTTGGCATATTTAAGTTTTCCATAAATATTTCTAGTTGTGCTTTTTTCTTGATTTCTCTACTTCTCTTCTTTATACAAATTTTCATAAAACTTCTGAAATATCTCTTAATACCCCAGCAGGATCTCTGGTTATTTTTCTTGTTACAGGATCCTTATGTTTGGCAACAAGCCTTTCGGCTTTCTGTTCCCTACGTCGTTGTGCCACAAGATTTTGTGCTCTGGAGTTATTAGCAAAAAACAGTTGCTTAACAGCAATCTTTCTGAACGCGTGCATATTATCCAGGTACTCAACTTATTTTCTATTTAGCACTCTGCAGTTGCATCTCTTCTTGTTCTGTGAGATTCTCCTTATTCTGTAATACTTTAAGCTTTGTCAGTACCTCTAAATAATTCTTGTAACGTCTTAACCATCGCTCTTTTTTCCTTTTACTTCCACCATATTTTTAAACTCCACTTTCATTTCATCACACTCACTAGCTATAATTTCTGGAATACTTGCTATCTTCCATAATAACTCCTGAATAATTTCCACTACCCATTCCTTAAATTCCTGCCTTTTTAACTGGTAGGTGTAAAAGTTCCAATGGCCCATCTTTACTTCATTACCCTGCATTTTTATTTTTATAATTACTGATTGGCGCTTAATCTGAAAGAATTATTTGATGTGTGTCAATGTTCTCAATTAAATGCACATGTTCCCATGAAATTTACTTTCTGTTTAGTCAAATCCAGGAATTGTACTTTGAGGAATAATATGTAAATTCTATCCAAGTTCATTCTACTAAATTAATGTCTTCCATGCCAAGTACTTTCATAACTTTAAATCTACTGATGTTCATCGTATTTCACTGTTGCAGTCATTACTCTTGGGTTATCCTGCTGGCAGGCTACCCTCAGTCGGCCAGAATTCCAAAGTCTAGGTCCAGCGTCGGTTGATGTCGCCTCTTCCCTGACGTCAGTGCGCCAGGAGTATAAAAGATGCGGCCGACGCCATTTTCGTCAGTCTTTCTTGCCACGCGGTGCCAGAAGCAAAAGCAGTTCGCAAGTGCCGGTCGGCCAACTCCTGAGATTTTCAAATCCGAATTTCAGAACTGAAGTCTTTATTAAAGGTAAGTACCCCATTGGGGAAACTTTTTTCTTGCTCCGGACCGATGTCAGAAAAAGTTAACAATTGTATTTCTTATGGGAAGCAAATACCTCATAAGGATTTTCACTCTTACTGTATCCCTTGCCTAGGCCCTGATCACAACGTTGCTAGCTGTCGGTTTTGTGCTAGATTTAACCAACACACTATCAAGCGTCGGTTCAATTTTGCATTTCATTACTTTGGCCGAAGATTTAATTATATAATGCAGTGGGACCAGCCAACAACCGGAGTTTACAAAAACGCAAGGACAAGGAAAAGGATAGGCATCCGAGGTCCAAAACCGACGATGAAGCCTCTGCTAGGCCAGTCGCCGGTTCTCAGTGAAGTGCTTTCGTAGCCCCTGGCACCCACTACCTCAGAGCCACAGGCCGCTTCCGACTCCCACGTGGAGCCGACTGGGCCTCTGGATACTCAAGGTATTGGACACTCGGAAATCATTGCCTCAGATGGGTCCGAAGCCGCTGAGCAGGCATCGGTTTCTGAGGGTGTCTTCAGACCTACACAACTCTATATTAAGCCATCTTCAGCTTCAAAGACAAAGACTAAAGCAGCTCTAAAGACAAAGAAACAAGTACAGCATTCTCCTACTCAGACTTCCATGCCTAAAAAACAGATGCTCAAAGTGGCCGAAGACCTAATTACTTTGATTAGGGGCTACCATCCCCCTCCTGATAAGAGGCCTAGGCAAGAGACAGAGTATGATTCTTCTGATCAGGTTTCTATTTCCTCTGATTCCTCTTGTGAACAGGATTACTCCATGCTTCCCTATGAGGATTCTGATGCTGAAGAATCCATTCCTTCAGCCTTGCCTCCTGAGGATTATTCTTTTGGGGAAACCCTACATACCATGAGTGAGCATTTCCACTGGGAGAGCCAAGATTATTCTGAATCTAAGAAAAGGCTCAGATACTTCCTGCTACTTCCTCAGCACAGACCCCTTGCTATTCCACCTGTTCTAGACATTGTAGATGATGTATTTTCAGAGTCCGGCCTGTCCCCTGACTCTTTACCCCCTGCACCTGCTAAGCCAGACAGATACTACAGGGTCCCGGATTCTCATAAATTCCTATATAAAAACCCCGCTGCTGAACCAGAAACTATATCTCAGGGTCCCAAAGGGGTTAAAGCTTCCACTGCAAAAAACCCTGTCCCCTCTGATAGGGATTCTAGGGCTCTAGACAGATGGGGGAAAAAAGTCTACACTTCTGCTACCCTGGCTGTAAGGGCTTTAAATTGTCAGTTTCATATGCTTAAATGTCAGCAATATTTAATGTCACTGCTTAAACAGAAATTGTTGACAAATACTGAATGTTCAGAGAACAAGGAATTGCAGGATTTATTGCATGCAGCTGAACAAGTGGTAAAGCATACTTTGCAATGTGGTTATGATTCACTGGAGGCCTCTTGCAGGGCCGCTGTTACAGGTTCTGTTATTAGAAGGCATGCTTGGGTAAAGGAACAGTATCTGCCTGATCATGTTAAAGCAAAATTATTAGATGCACCATTACAGCATTATACTTTGTTTGGTACTAAAGCAGAAGAGGTGTTGAAAAAAAATGGAGGATAAAGCAAAATCCATGCAGAGACAGTCAAGGATTTCTTACAGGTACAGCCACCCAGGTTTAGCAGGAACTGGCCTTCAAAAAATTGGCCTTTTTCAGTATCAGACAGACCACAAAGGGGCAGATACAGGCGTCCCAGAGGTAGATCTCAGTTCCAAGGATCATACAGGCCTAAACAATGGGGTGCTCCTACCTCCAAAAGTGGAGAAGACAAATCACAACCTTACAGGAAACAGTCCCAATGACTTTCCTCTACCAGATCCAAGCACTTTTCTTTTGGCAGCCCCCTTAGGGGGAAAACTAGCACTTTTTTCATCAAATTGGCAAATGGTTACCCAAGACAAATGGGTCCTGAACATAGTTTCCCAAGGCTACAGGTTCCATTTCACACTCTACCAAGGTCAAAAGGTATGCCAGACCTGCCACACAATCAATGGGCAGAGGCACAAGAACTAATTACAGCCCTCATGGACATGAGGGCCATTCAGCAAGTACCACAACAAGAGCAGGGGCAAGGATTTTACTCCAGACTTTTACTAGTACCCAGGAAGGACAAAACCTGGAGACCAGTACTGGACCTGTCTATACTAAATACGTTTCTGGAAGTTTCAAAATTCAAGATGTTGACTCTACAGCAGCTTCTACCCATGCTGGGCAAGAAGGCTTGGCTCGTAACTTTGGACCTAAAAGAGGCATATCTGCATGTCCCAGTCAGACAATCTTGCAGAAGATACCTCAGATTCATAGCTGGTTCAATGCATTACCAATTCTGTGCACTGCCCTTTGGCTTATCTACTGCGCCCAGGGTCTTCACAAAATGCCTAGCACCAGTAATTGCGTTTTGCAGACAAAAAGGAATTCAAATATATCCCTACTTGGACGACTGCATTATTCAAGCAGAGAACAAAGACATTCTTCTAAAGCATCTGGCTTTTGTAAAAAAGATTACTAATTGGCCTAGGGTACACAGTAAACGAAAAGAAATCAAAACTAGTGCCCTCTCAAGAGATAATATTCCTGGGTGCAAACTTAAATACAACTGCCCAGATGGCTTATCTCACGCCAGACAAGCAAAAGCAAATGACTACTTACTTCAAGAAATTGGCAACAAAACCCACTTAACTGCAAGGAAAATCCTGCAGGCCTTGGGTTTCATTGCATCCTGCATTCTACTAATTCCATATGCCATACTGCATATGAGGAAACTACAGTGGTATCTAAAAAGTGTTTGGACTCAGCATTGCCACAGCCTGGAGACAGTAATTGCACTCATTCCCTGCCTGCAACAGGAGTTTCAATGGTGGGCAGAAGCCTGTCACCACAACAAGGGCCTGCCATTCAGTTTACCCACAGCCAGACAGACACTGACAACGGATGCATCAGATTATGCCTGGGGGGCCCATATGGCAGGAAAATGTATTCAGGGCACATGGCCTGCAAACCAGATGCATTTTCACATCAATCAGAAAGAGATGCTAGCTGTTCAAAATGCCCTGACAGCTTTCAAGGACCTGCTTCATCCAGGACAGTTACTGATAAAGACAGACAACACTACGACCATGTGGTACATAAACAAGCAGGGAGGTACACATTCCTACCCCCTCTGCAGACAAACAATGACCTTATGGGACACAGCATTGGCTTTTCAAGTTCACCTGCAAGCACAATTCCTGCCAGGAAAAACAAATATTCTGGCAGACGATCTAAGCAGAAACCTCATGGATCCCCACGAATGGAAACTGAATCCACAAGTCTTCAGCATGATAATAAGGAAATGGAGATGCCCAGACATAGACCTATTTGCCTCCCCTCACAACTGCCAATTGCAGAGATTTTGCACAAGGATTTATCACAAGCAAGCGTGGAAAGTGGACGCCCTATCCTTCAGCTGGAGAAATCTAACAGCATATGCTTTTCCTCCACTGCCTCTCCTTCCCAGGGTAGTCCTAAAGGTCAGACAAGAGAAGCCAAAAATGATACTGATTGCACCAGACTGGCCACGCCAGCACTGGTACCCAATCCTAAAGAGCTTGTCTCAAGGTCCAGCATGGATATTGCCTCAAACTTCTCACCTGCTGACCCAACAAAACAATCAGATCCTGCACAGCCGACTCAGGACCTTAAACCTGGCAGCATGGCGGATAATGTAGCCATTCAGAACACTCCTCTTTTAAAAGCTGTTATGGATGTTATCTTGGAGACCAGGAGGCCCAGTACCAGAAAATCTTATGCAGGAAAATGGAAGAGATTCTGTGCTTGGAACCAGGAACAAGGCATTGACACGAGTGTACCAAATATCCCTCAGATTTTACAATACCTAACTGAGATGCTAAACAAAGGCCTTTCTTTCTCATCTATTAATATTCATGCCTCTGCCATTATAGCCCATTACAATACGGAATAACCGAACTTTTCTCATCCTTTAATAAGGCAGTACCTCAGAGGTGCCAAAAACATTAGGCCTCCAAGGAGAGCACCATTTCCAGCCTGGGACCTCAATTATGTTTTGGAAAAACTCACACTGCCTCCTTTCAAGCCAGCATCAACAGCAGATATAAAATTCTTATCCTGGAAAACAGCTCTGCTCCTAGCAATAACCTCTGCAAGGTGAGTCTCGGAGTTACAAGCACTCATGGCTATGGAACCTTTCATCATTTTTCATCCAAACAGGGTTTCCCTGAGGACAAACCCTACATTTATGCCTAAGGTGGTGTCCAGTGTGGCCCTCAACCAAACCATTCACTTGCCTACCTTTTATCCAAACCCACAGAACAAGGGTGAGAAAATTCTGCATTCTTTGGACATACACAGGCAGTTACGCTTCTACTTGGACAGAACTAAAGCTTTCAGAAAGACTGAGCAACCTTTAGTGTCATATGCTGCAGGATCACAAGGAAAGGCTATCTCAAAACAGACTATTTCTAAATGGATAGGCCATTGCATTCGTTTCTGCTATTTTCAACATGGCAAATCAGTGCCTAAGGGCATTAGGCCTCATTCCACCAGAGCAGCAGCCACTTCAGCAGCCTTCCTCAGAGGAGTACCAACCAAAGATATCTTAGAGGCTGCAACTTGGAGTTCAGTGCACACCTTCACAAAGCACTACCACTTACCTCTTTACTCTAAGTCCAGAGCAGGCTTTGCCACTGCAGTTCTGCAGGCCCTCATAGCCTCTCCTAATCCTATTTAGCCCAGCCACCCATCCTCAGCTTTGGGATTCAACCCAAGAGTAATGACTGCAACAGTGAAACACGATGAACATAGTACAGTTGTGTACCTACCATAAATGTAGATGTTCGAGTGTATTCACGGTTGCAGTCCAGGTTACCCACCCAACATCCCCCTTTTTCTTTGCTGGGACTTATCTGCACTTCTCTATCCTATACAACCTATGTGGTGTATTTGCTTGTAGATGAAGGAAATGTTATTTTTGTGCATGCATTTTTATTGGCATATTTTTTCAGCCTACCAATTTGGGGGCACCTGACATCTGGGGCAAGAAAAACTGAATAAAATGGCGTCGGCTGCATCTTTTATACACCTGGCGCACTGACGTCAGGGAAGAGGTGACAGCAACCGACGCCAGACTTAGACTTTGGAATGCTGGCCGACTGAGGGTAGCCTGCCAGCAGGATAACCCAAGAGTAATGACTGCAACAGTGAATACACTCAAACATCTACATTTATGGTAGGTACACAACTGTACTTTTTGTGTTATATTTTCCCTTCTAGCTCCCCAATACAGCTTCAGTGTTGCAAATCAACTTAAGTCCCCAACAGTAAGTAATATTCCCTGCTGGAAGCTATTTCTCCCAATTTTTTAAAGCTCCATAATAGAAGTTTTAGGTGGAATGTAAATAGATGCCAGCATAATCCTCATCCCTTGCCAGTAGCCCTTTCCCTTTTCTATTACTATTGGAGTACCTCTAGCTATTACTCCAAGGACTAGTCTTTTCCTTTGTCCCTGATATTCTGCTATCAGTCATGGAATCCTTTCTTTATCAAGTTCACCTGCTCACTTCTTTCCAAATGTGTCACCTGTAGCATTGCTATTTGTACTTTGCTTTTCTTAATATAATTATTCATTCCTATTTGTCTATATCTGTGAGACCATTCAGATTCCAAGATAAAATAGAATGTGTTGACGTTATAATAAGTCATTATTCCCACCTACTATATATTACAACTTTTTAAAATGTCTATTTCCATCTTTTGTGGTAACTACACCCACTAACGTTTGGCAGGTTAATCCTTTATACTTTTTTTTCTTATAACCATTGGTACGTATGTCACATTTTACAAGACTTTTTGTTTTAATGAAAGTCATCAAACATAAAAACACACACACACACACACACACTCCAGAACACCCCTACAACCTGTTATCTGCTAAGACACAAAACTATGTATATCTTCAAATAATGAAGTTAAAACCACCTAATAGGAGCAATTGTTCCAAATAGCTGGAAATACAGGCCGTAATTAACCAAACATTGAGTTTATTCATGATAAAAATTAATGTTATTAGCTGCACTTCTACTTGTCCTAATTGGTGTCTGTTCTTTTTTTTATCTCTATTCCCTTCCAAGATGTGAAAAACAACTTGCACGCTTTCAGAAAATATTAAATCTGATGTTGTTGATCTTCTTTCCATTCATCACTGATATTTATTTTTATTTTTTTATTAACCAGGAAAGTCCGACTTGGAACGAGCCAATTTTCAGCGGAGGCCCGGGAGAAACGCTCCAGATGCATGTCTTTGTAATGTAAATGGGTTCTGAGCCCTCGGCCTTTTTACCTAGCTTGCACCAGCCAAAAAAACTCTCGAGCTAAGTCTCTATCCAGAATGGCCTTCTTCCTGTTACTCAGATCTCTTTGCCATGTAGCCGTAAAGCCATGTTTCAGCTGAGCTCTCAGCTAAGTAGAACTTTATTTGATATTTGTGTGGAAACATTTTTGATATCTTCATATTTTATTGAACGAATAGTATTTCTAGTGTGTTTTCTTCAGTCTAACCTTGTTTTTTTTTCCCTCTCTACTCTACCCGTTGTTACCATTGGCAAACTTTCAAGTACCATTGTTGGTACGGCTTTTCTTCCCTTACCCTTGTGGAATTCCTTCAATACTATAGCTGGTATTGTCTTTCCTGTTTAACCTATTAGCTTTGGTTTTTAGTAAGGTGTTTTCTTTTTGTCTACATATCACTGTATTGCTATATTTGTGACTTCTTTGAATGGTGTTTGACTTTTGTTCTAGTTGGATTATAGAGTTGGCCTGTGGTGTCTTTCTGTCAAGATGTCGGATAAAAAGGGTACTTCGGGTTTTAAGCATTGTGCTTCATGTAATGGCAAGTTACCTAATAGCGATTCTCATGATGACTATGTATACTGTTTGGGAGTGCCCCACCTTTCGGTGCAGCCTCCATGTGACATTCATCAGAGTTTCAATCAATGCACTCTTAATGAGCGCAAAAATTAACTGATTCTGAAAGGGTTACTCAAGTCTCCATTCCCAGAGGCCATTTCTGCGATGGAGGCCTCAACCTCTCCTTCTAAAGACAAAAAGAGGTCTCACTCTGTTCCCTCCTCACCATCAGGTGATCATGGAAAGCCTGGGAAATCAAAGATCCCAAAGTTTTCTTTGGAGCATAAATCTGCCTCTACGGCTCTGTCTTCCTCGGCTCCAAGCATCTCGAAACCTCCGATAACAACGCCAGGTTTGGCACCAGTCCTGCCTCCGGCACGATTATAGTACCTTACTATGCCTATTTCGACTTCGGCAGCTGTGGCCACTTCGGCTCAGGGCACACCTTTGATTACTTTGCTAGTTACCATTTTGGAACCGACTGTTTTGAATCCAAGTGCCAGTTCGGCACCGAGTATTGTACCAATTTCACTGGACTTGACCCCTTTACTTCCAGTCTTGAAACTAGAGACGTCAGTGCCAGCAGACCTTGCACCATGGACCCGATACTCCCCTTCTGTAGATCCATTTTTGGGCCAAGTGTATAGCCCCTTCATTGAACGTCCCTGACTCCCCATCCGGAGTATCCACTATTTCCACCAGGAGCCTGTCGGAACACAATGTGTTGGGTCTTGTGGATCAGCTATTGTTAGCCAGGGAGATACCCACACTTTCTATGATCCATCCACCTGCTGGACTTGGGTTGAATTATCCACGGACTCCTTCTTACACTCCTTCTTTGACCATTTCGGTTCCGAAGCCTTCTTCTCCGACATCCTTCTTGGAACCCATCACCTTGGTGCCTCCAGTGCATCTCATTTGGGCTCTGAGTTTGCTCCTTTGGTCTTCAGTTCCTGCTGAACCGGTCCTTCCTCAATCTGGGGAGTGGGGGACGGGCGCTTCGGCCCGGGGCACGGAGCAGTCTTTCTCCTCGGTTCCATCCTCTGCACTGATAGCTGCATCTGCACCGATCCTGCTTGAGGTTCCACCCGTGGGGGCAGGTTTGTCAGAGCGGGGAGTGACCCCAGTCCCCGAGGTTGTCATTCTTTGTTCCGGGATCTCATCCCTATTCAGGCGGGCCTGCCTTACTCGTGATGGAGAGAGCTCTTGCTTCTGGCAGCACTTCTTTGATATTGGAACCCTGGTTTTCTCCCCCTGAGCTACAGCTGTCACAGACCACCCCCCCGGGACACTGGGCAGAGAAGCCGCAGGACACCCCTGTTCAGGATACCCGCTCTTCCGAGTCCTCCTCAGAGACCCCCACTGAGGAGCCCCCTCGATAGACGACATGCAAGAGGAAGCACATTGACTCACCCGAGGAGTCCTTAACTGAAGACACAGATTAGGATGATGGTGAAGGGTCCCTGCGGTCACCTCCTGATGATGTCTCCTTCAGAGACATCCTGGAAATGTTAAAGCAGAGAGGTGATTGGAAGCCCACCAACCCTTCATCTGAGGAGTCCATGTTCCTGCAGGCTTTCCTCGCCCGGCCTTCTACCTCTTGGGTGACCCTGCCTGCTGATGAGCTCATCCAGCTCATCGTGCAGTGCACTTGGAAGAATCCTGATTCCATTGAGGCGATCTCTCTGAGACCACACAAAATACTTTCCCTTCCCGAGGAGAACCCGCATTGGTCCAAAGGGTTACCAGTCGATGCTATGGTGGTGGTGGTGGCCATGATAAAGGAGTTGGCTGAGGAAAGTCCCACTGTCCACCCACCCAACAGGAAGTCCCGGGCAGTGGGCAGACATGGAAAGCATGTTTTTGCATAAGAGACCTTTGCTATATGGTGCCTGCATTATTTGGCGCATTGTACGTGGCTCCAGAGGGACTTGATCTCCGAATTCTCTGGGATGCTTGCAGGACAGTTGTCTGATGAGGTCAGGGATAAAGTGGCCTCACAGCTTGCAACCCTGGAATCAATATGCAACTCATCCATGAGGATGCTTTCACATGTGACTGAAGGGGCGGCTAGAGCAGTGGGTTCAGGCATTGCCGTGAGGTAGAATGCCTGTTTGTGCATTTGTGACCTTGCTGAACCCTTCTAGTCTCCTTTCTGAATGCTCCCATCGAAGCTTCATCCCTTTTTGGCTCCAAAGTGAAGGACACGCTAGCCAGTTGCGAGCAAGATGGAAAGACCCTGTCTGCCATAGGCCTATGGTTTTCCAGTCCTCAAAGTACCTTCTCCAGGAATCGGAGGAGTGGAAAAATGTGGCACAAAAAATCTCAGCTTCCTTTCCATGCTGCATGTGGTAATGATACCCCCAGGGGCAGAGGGAGTAACAATTCTGGAAGACACCCCTATAGAGGCAGAGGGAGTCCTGTTAACCAAGGCTCCAAGGATTCCTGCTCTGGACAGCCTTACCAGGGCTCCCGAGGAGCAGCCCGATTGCTTACATCTGGAAAAAGTGGAAACAGTCGGGGGTCATTTCTCTCTGCACCAAACTGCTAGGCAGTCTATCACCACTGATCGTTGGGTGCAGAGTATCATTACCAGAGGTTACATCATTCCCCTTTCTTGTCAACCAAACCTTTCAAGAAAACTTTCCGAAGTTCCACCCAGCCAAAGGGAAGAAGCAGCTTCAGAGATTGTAAAGCTGTCTCAGAAAAGAGTCATCCAACCAGTCCCACCAGACCAGCGTAGATCTGGAATTTACCCAAGATTTTTGGTGCCAAATAAGATAGGGGACTGGAGACCCATTTTGGATCTCAGCAGCGTAAACAAGTCTGTCACCCAAACCAAATTCCGGATGGTTATGGTTCAGTCCATTCTTCCCTTTTTAAGAGAAGGCGACTGGAAGTGCTCAATAGATCTCCGGGATGCATATTACCACATGAAGATGGACAAATGCTCCAGGAGTCTGCTTCACTTCCGGCTAGGGGACAGTCATTATCAATTTAATGCCATGTCGTTCGGTCTCTCTACAGCTCCCAGAGTGTTCACGAAATGCATGGCAGGGGTCACAGCTCATTTGAGTCTACATATATTCTGGATTTTTCCATATCTGTACGACTGGCTCCTCACTGTCCCCAATGAGCATCTTCTGGTAACAGCTCTGCATTATACTCTCTCTGGCAAAATTGTTGGGAATAATGGTACATTGGGAGAAATCAAACCTTACTCCTACACAACAAATAGAGTTAATTGGAGCAGTGTTCAGTACTCAGTCCTATTTAGTATCGCTCCCAGTTCACAGACTCCACCAACTGAGGCTTCAGCTCTGAGTGATACTCAAACAAAAGTCTCAGCAAGGGAAGTTCTTCAGGCCCTACTGTCTGTGGCAGCTTCAATCCCAATAGTGCCTCTAGCAAAGCTACATATGCAGATCCTGCAATGGCTCCTTCTTTGTCAGTGGTTCCCAGACTGTCATCCCCTCTGTTACCAGATTCAGATTACCAACTCCTGAAAACAGGACCTCCTGTGGTGGATGAGGCCAGACGGAGAACTTTAGAGTCACCCATTTCAATCCTCTCAGCCCGCAGCCATTGTGACCATGGATGCTTTCCTGATCGGGTGGGGCCGTTTCCAATGAAAGACTGTCCAAGGCACATGGTCCACCACAGAGGCCTACCTGCATATCAGTGTTCCGGAACTGAGAGAGAGCTGTGCTGTTAGCGTTGCAGGCCTTTTATTCGGCTCTCCCTTCTGGAACAATTGCATTTCAGTCAGACAATATGCCAGTGATCTGGTATATCAGCAAGCAAGGAGGAACCAAGTCCTACCCCATATGTCGAGAAGCCATGAGAATTTGGCACTGGGAAATAGCTTCCAACTGCTTTCTGACAGCAGCGGATATCCTGGGGAGCTCCAACATGATTGCGGACAAACTGAACAGATGCATCCTCATGTCTCACGAGTGGTCTCTCAACACCAAGGTGGCAACAGAAATCTTCAGCCACTGGGGCCAGCCTTGCTGAGATATTTTCACCTCCCCATTGAATAACAAGTGCAGCAGCTATTTCGCCCTACTTCCCCCAGAGGAGGAGTCACCGGGGACGCTCTAATCCACGATTGGCCCATGGGACTTCTTTACACTTATCCTCCCATCCCCCTGATTCCACAATTTGTAAAGAAAGCTCTTTGGTTGAGATGCAAGGTGATCCTCATATCTCTGTTCTGCCCTCAACAAGTTTGGTTCCCCTTCTGTCGGCCTCACTTAGTATACCCTCCTTGGATTCTGGACCCTCTACCAGATCTGATTGCTTATCCCCAAGGGCTGAGTCACCCAAATCTGTCCATTCGCAAGCTGATAGCCTGGTTTCTCCACTTCCATTAGTCACCAGGCAAGCCAATCTCTCCTCGCCTGTTCGAGATATCATTCTGGCCTGTTTTAAATCATCCACCAGAAGACTATTCAGAATAAATGGAAAAGGTTCTCCGTCTGGTCGAAGGATAACATGCTAGACCCGTATTCAGCTCCAGTAACTACAGTGCTTCAATACTTGGCTAGGTTTTTTGATAATGGAGCCTCTGTCTCTACTGTACGAGTACATCTAGCAGCAATTTCCAATTTCCATAATGGTATAGATGGCACCCCTCTTATCTCTTTATGCCTATACAAGGCCTTCCTCAAGGGGACCTCTCATATCAGGCCTTCTGTCAGACAGCCCGTGGAACCATGGAACCTCACTTTAGTCCTTCAGTTTTTGACTGAAGGTGAAGTGTGATCTAAAGTTTTTGTCTTGGAAATCCTTGTTCTTGGTAGCCATCACGTCTCCCAGAAGGGTCTCGGAGCTGCAGGCATTGTGTATCAAGAGGCCCTATCTGGTCTTTCATAAAGACAGAGTATCACTTCGGACGAATCCATCCTTCCTTCCCAAAGTTGTTTCTGAATTCTCCATAAACCAGACCATTGATCTACCAGTGTTCTTCCTGAATTTTTCCAATAGAGGAGAGTACTGCCTTCACTCCTTAGATGTACATAGACAACTGAGATTTTACCTAGACAGGACCAAACCTATCTGTAAATCTGAACAGCTTTTCATCTCCTTTTCTGTACCCAGAATGGGAGAGGCTGTTTCCAAGGTTACATTATCAAAATAGCTAAGGGACTGCATACATTTCATCTATTCCCACAGTAATTAACCTATGCCAAAAGTTAAAGCTCACTTCACTAGATCTATGGCAACATCTGTTGCTTTCCATTCCAGGGCTTCCATGGATGACGTCTGCGCAGCAGCTACTTGGGCTAAGCTTCATACTTTTATCAATCATTACAAATTGGACTTGGTCTCGAGAGGGAGAGCTGCCTTTGGCTTAATGGTACTCAGGAATGTTCTTCCATAAGGGCCACCTATAGACTTCAAGGTAGCTTGGGATTCTGTCCCATCAGCGATGAATGGAAAGAAGATAAGTAAGTTATGTCTTACCATTATGTTCCATCTGTGTTGTTCTTCTTTCATTCATCACTTCCCACCCTCCTTCCCCCTCCAAAGGCTCCTGGGGGATGCTTTGGGTCTAATTGGTGTCCTAGGGTATTTGCACAGACGTGGCCTCGACTTTACTTCTCTTTTTCTAGCAAACTCGATCTGAGGTAACAGGGAGAAGGGCATTCTGGGTAGAGACTTAGCTCAAGAGTTTTTTTTGGCTGGCACGAGCTTGGTAAAAAGGCCAACTCGGTTCCCATCAGTGATGAATGAAAGAAGATGAACAACACAGATGGAACGTTATGGTAAGACATAACTTCTTTATTTTAGCCTTGAAGAAACCAGCGTTCTGGGTTTTTATTGCCCTGTTGTCTTCTGTGTCTCCATGGAAATATAAGAGTAAAAAATGTTGTCTTCAGCTGCAGGCTTCTAAAGACAAGCTGTAACATTTATTGCTAAAGGAAAACTTTTCATTATATTCAGTCTTCTCTTCTTTGCTTGTTTCCATTTGAAACTTATTAGAATAAGCAAAGGGTTTTAATCCAGACATCCGCTTATGCATAAGTAAGAAAAAACATCAGTTGTACATATATTATGGTGTGTTTATTTCTGCACCCAACCCTACTTCAAGAACCTAAGATTACAGCCTGTTAATTTTAACATACTTTTGTCTAGCCTTTGTTCTCTTTGTATCTTTTTACATTGTAACGCCTAGATTTCTTAATACTAAAAATAAGAAGGAAAGAGAAAAAAGGCATCTGTTTACTTTAGTATCTTTATCATGTACAAGAACAAATAAATGCTATACTGTAAAACATGCAGTTTATATCTTGAATAGTTTCAAAAAAATACTTTTAAGAACATAAATTGTTTTACTTGCATCTTTTTCCTTCCTCTTCTCCTTCCCTCAGTGTCCTTCCAAACATTAATGACATGAAGTGAGGCAAATGCATTTCATTCCCCCACAAGTTTAACAGAGTCAACAAAAGTCCACTCTTTCCACTTTTTCTTATACTGCCGTATTTCACAAACGCTATTGATGCTTTGCTGTTTCTCATTTGTTCATTGATTTCTGTGTTGATGGTCTTCTTTCTGTTCCTCTCCATTTCCCAACTGCAGATTCTGGTTCAGTTCCAAGGTACTTCTGATTATTCTAGTCAACTCCTGTGATTTTCTCTGTCTCTTAAGCATTTTACTTTGAAACAGTGGAAAATATTTCACTGGCAAAGTCATTCCGTGTGCTTTATTATCTAAAAGATGAGAAGCAGAGTCCTCTTCTACTTGATTCCTCCTTAAGTTGTTCTCAGTAAAAAAAAAAAAAAACAGCAGCTTGAATCTCACACTTGCCTTTCAACATTCTCTGATTGATGAAAATTAAAATTTGTTTCTCTTCTGGCTGGTGGACATTCAGTAATCATTTTCCACAAACAGTCTACTGCTCCAACGTTTAATATTTTGCCCTTTGCCACAGCTTTGTCAGGATCAGCAATTTCTTCTGGTAAGTTTGCATCTATACTAGTACAAGTCATGACTGCTTTCTCATGGCCAGATTTAGAACATAAGCGCAGCGTGCCTTTTCACTTAACAGATCTGCTGTGGAATACCAGTCCAGTCGATTGATTATGCCTTCATAGAATTAATACAATCTGTTGCTTCTAGTTTCTCTTGTACAGCAGAAAATCTCAGATTTTCCCTATGTGCTCTGTCCGCTTAATTCTACCAAATCTATAATTTTTTTTTAAACTTCTCTTCTTGAACAGTCTCATATTCATCCAGTCTTTTCTTCATTTCAACCTGTCATTTTTACAATTTTATTAGCTCATCAGAATATCTGTTTAAAGCTTCTTCCATTTTTCCAACTTTTTGTTACTTGATTTGGTATATTCCTTCAGTGTATCATTTATTTTAATCAGCTCTGAGCACGTTTAACTTATTTTTTCCTTTAGATTATCAGAAGCCATGTCTTGCTCCAAATCTGGAGCTTGAACTGCAGAATTCTTCCCAGTAGTGTTTTCTCTTCACCTTTTCTAGTTGATTCTCTTTCAGGCTCTGTTAGTTTCTTCTTTGCTGGGATTCAGGCAGTGTACTTACGAGCCAGTAACTACGTTTACTAAAAGTGACGAGTTCCTGGCCCTTGTCTTTCAATTTCTTTTTTCATACTGGGAGAGCTGAAGAGTTATGCTAATCAGTGTCCAACCACCTTGGAAAGTCAGTGGAATCCTTTCCTTTGTCAAATTCACGTGCTCGTTTCTTTCCAAATGAACTATTTGAACTCTGAATTTCTTCATATAATTTGCAGGTTCATAGTTATATACTAGGCTAATGACCACCAGGGCCTTTAAGAGCTTAACCATGTATTCCAACCCAGTTGTGTCCCTATGTATCCTGGACATTTATTATGAGTGACTGTGTTATTTAGGACATTTCTAAAGGTTATGTGGGGTGGGTATGTTAGTTTGGGCATTACTGTCTGCTACTGTCCATCAGGGACATCCATGCTAAAGTGCATATCGCAGCCTGTGTTCTTACTTGCATCAATTGCCATCTGTTCTTTTCTTATCTCTGTTTCCCTCTTGGATATGAACAGCAGCTTACATATTTTCAGAAAACATTAACTTTTATCCCTAAGTAAATGTGTACTGACTGCCTCTATATAAAACTAAATTGTGCACTGTTATTTCAAATGCATTAAAGTGTTAAGGGTGCTGAGGAGGCTACTATCTGTTACTGACTTCCCATAATTTCAAAGTTTTATTTTTCACTAAACTGCTTGCCATTGTACCTTTAAATTTTGCATTTCCCTCAGCAGATAATGCTCAGAACCTCAAGATTGCTTACAAATCCAGTTAGCTGATCTCCATGTAAAGTTAGTAATGACAAAAAAAGCTAACAACATATGCATGAAGGAGTCTTTGTAAGTTTCACTCAGAACATACTGTACAGAATTCCCCTGGTCAGTGACTTCAGCTGTAGACTTGTCTCCCACCGAGAGCCATTTGCTAATGGAAAAAACAGACGCTACTATCTTACAAATAGCAGAAAGTTAGCATTTTTCATGGCTTTCTTTTTTTTTTATTTTCATATTTAACTTGCTTACCAAAAAAGTCTTTTTACAGCTTAAGCCAAAAATATTAATCTAGAAATCCACCTTTGTAAAAAGAAGATACATTGTCTTAATTCTACATGTAATATGTAGTATATTATCAGTATACTTTTGCATCCCAGCCCACCCCACCCTAGCAGCCCAAGATCACAGTATTATATTAATTTAAAATTGCCTCTCTCTAGCCATTCTTATCGTGTTATAGTGTAAAGCCTAGAATGTGAAATTGTTAAATCTCGCCGTTTATTCTCACTGATGGGTTTGGAGCTGATCCTCGGCTCCGACACGGCCCTTAGCAAAGCTCAAGATTTGCCAGTAGCTCGAGACCAAGCCCATTATCCCACAATGTACTGCTGAAATTACCTCAGATCTAGTTTGTCGCGGCAAGAGAGATCTCGGTGATCCAGCTAACTCGGACCATTTTTGATAAAAATACAGCAAGTTTTGATAAAACCTTTCTTTTTGTTTTAGAGTTTTTCATAAGTAGTTGTGTGTTATTGTTTGAAAATTTGATAATAGAATCTATAGATGTTCTTCATGTTTCACTGTTGCAGTCATTACACTTGGTTTATCCTGCTGGCAGGCTACCCTCAGTCGGCCTGAATTCCAAAGTCTAGGTCCGGCGTCGGTTGCTGTCGCCTCTTCCCTGACATCAGTGCACCAGGGGTATAAAAGATGCAGCCAGTGCCATTTTCTTCAGTCTTTCTTGCCGCGCGGTGCCCGAAGCATAAGCAGTTCGCAAGTGCCAGTCGGCCGACTCCTGAGATTTTCGTGTTCGAATTTCAGATCCAAAGTCTTCATTAAAAGCTAAGTACCCCGTTGGGGAAACTTTTTTCATGCTCCAGACCGATGTCAGAAAAAGTTAATAATTGTATTTCTTGTGGGAATTAAATACCTCATAAGGACTTTCATTCTTACTGTATTCCTTGCCTAGGCCCTGACCACGACGTTGCTAGTTGTCGGTTTTGTGCTAGATTTAACCAACGCACTATTAAGCGTCGGTACGATTTTGCATTACACTATTTTGGCAGAAGATTTAATTATACGATGTCGTCGGATAGCCATCCGACTACCGGAATTCACAAAAAACGCAAAGAAAAGGACAGGCATCCGAGGTCCAAAACCGACGACGAGGCTTCTTCTAAGCCAGTCGCCGGTTCGCCGTTTCTCAGTGAGGCGCCTTCGCAGCCCCTGACGAATGCTACTTTAGACCCGCAGGCTGCTACTGACTCAGATGTGGAGTCGCCTAGGCCGCTGGAAGCTCAAGGTATGAGACCTTCGGAGACTTTTCCCTCAGATGGGTCCGGAGCCGCTGAGTAGGCATTGACTTCTGAGGGTGTTTTCAGACCAACTCAATTATACATTAAAACGACTTCAGCTTCCAAGGCAAAGACTAAAGCACTCTTAAAGACAAAGAAACAAATACAACAGCCTCATGGCCAGGCCTCCATGCCCAAAAAACAGATGCTCAAAATGGCCGAAGGCTTAATTACTTTGATGAGGGGTTCCCATCCCCCACCTGATAAAAGGCCTAGGCAAGAGACAGAATATGAATCTTCAGATCAGGTTTCCATTTCATCTGATTCCTCTTCTGATCAGGAATACTTTCTTCCTCCCTATGAGGATTCTGGTGCTGAAGAATCTATCCCTTCAGCCTCTCCTCCTGAGGATTACTCTTTTGGGGAATCCTTGCATACCATGAGGGAGCATTTCCACTGGGAGAGCCAAGAATTTTCAGAATCTAAGAAAAGGCTCAGAGACTTCCTTTTACTACCACAATACAGGCCCCTAGCTATTCCACCTGTGTTAGACATTGTTGATGTATTTTCAGAGTCCAGTCTGACCTCTGACTTCTTACCTCCAGCTCCTGTTAAGCCAGACAGGTACTAAAGGGTTCCTGACTCTCATAAATTCCTTTTCAAAAACCCTTCTGCTGACCCAGAAACTATATTTCAGGGTCCCAAAGGGGTCAAGGCTTCTGCTGCAAAAAACCCTACCCCCTCTGACAGAGATTCTAGGGCATTGGACAGATGGGGAAAAAGATTTACACTTCCGCTACCTTGGCTATAAGGGCTTTATATTGTCAGTTTCATATGCTCAAATATCAGCAATATATTATGTCACTGCTTAAACAGAAAATGTTGACAAATTCTGAATGTGTAGAAAACAAAGAAATGCAGGATTTATTTCATGCAGCTGAACAAGTTGGAAAGCATACTTTGCAATGTGGTTTTGATTCTTTGGAGGCCTCCTGCAGAGCCGCGGTTATGGGTTCTGTCATCAGGAAGCATGCTTGGTTAAAGGAACAAAGTCTGCCTGATCATGTCAAAGCAAAATTATTAGATGCTCCATTACAGCATTATACTTTGGTGTTAAAGCAGAAGAGGTGTTAAAGAAAATGGAGGACAAAGCTAAATCTATGCAAACGGTTAAGGATTTCTTACAGGTTCCGCCTGCAAGATTTAGCAGACACTGGCCTACAAAGAATTGGTCCTTTCCAGTGTCAGACAGACCACAAAGGGACAGATGCAGACGCCTAAGAGGCAGATCCTAGCCCCAAGGTTCGTACAGGTCTAAACAATGGGGTGCTTCCACCTCCAAAAGTGGAGAAGACAAATCACAGTCATACAGGAAACAGTCCCAATGACTTCCCCCTGCCTGCACCAAGCACTTATCTCTGGCAGTACCTTTAGGGGAAAAACTAGCACTTTTTTCTCAAAACTGTCACATAATAACCAAGGACAAATGGGTCCTAGACATAGTGTCACAAGGCTACAAGTTTCACTTCCATACCCTGCCAAGGACAAACGGTTGGCCAGACCTGCCAAAACATCAGTGGGCAGAGGCACAAAAGCAAGTCTCATCCCTCATGGACATGAGGGCCATTCAACAAGTACCAGAGCAAGAGCAGGGACAAGGATTTTATTCAAGACTGTTCTTGGTACCAAGAAAGGACAAGACCTAGAGACCAATACTGGACCTATCTATTCTAAACACATTTCTGGATATACCAAAATTCAAAATGTTGACTCTACAGCAACTTCTGCCCATGCTGAGCAAGAAGGCTTGGCTTGTGACTTTAGACCTAAAAGAGGTATACCTGCATGTGCCAATCAGACAAACATGAAAAAGATACCTCATATTCAAAGCTGGCTCAATGCACTACCAATTCTCTGCACTGCCCTTTGGCATATCTACAAAGCCTAGGGTCTTCACAAAGTGCCTGGCACCAGTAATTGCATTCTGCAGACATAGAGGAATACAAATATATCCTTACTTGGACGACTGCCTCATTCAAGTAGAGAACAAGGACATTCTACTACAGCATCAGGCGTTTGTAAAGAGATTTCTAAAAGGCCTAGGGTACACAGTCAACGAAAAGAAATCAAAACTAGTACCCTCTCAAGAGATAATATTCCTGGGTGCAAGCTTAAATACAACTGCCCAGATGGCTTATCTCACGCCAGACAAACAAAGGCAACTGACTATCTATTTCAACCTGTTGGCAACAAAGGCCCAGTTATCTGCAAGAAAAATTCTGTAGGCTTTGGGCTTCATGGCATCCTGCATTATACTAATTCCATATGCGAGACTGCATATGAGGAAACTTCAGTGGTACCTAAAAAGTGTTTGGACTCAACATTGCCACAGCCTGGAAACAATAATTACCCTCATTCTCTGCCTGCAACAGGAGTTTCGTTGGTGGGCGAAGGCTTGTCACCAGAACAAGGGACAGCCATTCACTTTACCCCCAGCCAGGCAGACATTAACAACGGATGCTTCAGATTATGCCTGGGGGGCCCACATGGCAGGAAGATGTATTCAAGGCACATGGTCCGCAAACCAAATGCATCTACATATCAATCAAAAAGAGATGCTAGCTGTTCAGAATGCCCTGACAGCCTTCAAGGACCTACTTCATCCGGGACAACTACTGATAAAGACAGACAACACCACAGTCATGTGGTATATAAACAAGCAGGGAGGCACTCATTCTTACCCCCTTTGTAGACTAGCCATGACTTTGTGGGACATAGCATTGACTTACCAAGTACATCTGCAGGCACAATTCCTGCCAGGAAAGATAAATACTCTGGCAGACGAACTAAGCAGAAACCTCATGGATCTCCACAAATGGAAATTGGATCCACAAGTCTTCAGCATGATAACAAGGAAATAGGGATGCCCGGATATAGATCTGTTTGCCTCTCCTCACAACTACCAACTAAAAAGATTCTGCACAAGGACTTATCACAGACAAGCACGGAAAGTGGACGCCCTATCTTTCAGCTGGAAAAGCTTAGCAGTATATGCCTTTCCTCCACTGCCTCTCCTCCCCAAGGTACTCCTAAAGGTTAGACAAGAGAAGCCAAATGATGATACTGATTGCCCCAGACTGGCCCCTCCAGCACTGGTATCCAATCCTAAGGAACTTGTATCAATGCCCAGCTTGGACCTTGCCTCAAATACCTCATCTACTATCCCAACAAAACAATCAGATCCTGCACAGCCAACTAAAGACCTTAAATCTGGCAGCATGGTGGACAATGTAGTGATACAAAACACGCCTCTCACTAAAGCTTTAATGGATGTCATTTTGGAGGCCAGAAGGCCTAGTACCAGAAAATCTTATGCTTGAAAATGGAAAAGATTCTGTGCTTGGAACCAGGCACAAGGAATTGACACAGTTGTACCAAATATTCCTCAGATTTTGCAGTACTTAACTGAGATGCTGGACAAAGGCCTATCCTTTTCATCAATTAAAATTCATGCCTCTGCCATTTCGGTTCATTACAATACAGAGCCACCAATCTTTTCTCATCCCTTGTTAAGGCAGTACCTCAGAGGAGCCAAAAACATAAGGCCTCCAAGGAGATCACCAATACCTGCATGAGACCTCAATTATGTTTTGGAAAAACTCACCCTGCCTCCTTTTGAGCCAGCCGCTACAGCTGATATAAAGTTTTTATCTTGGAAAACAGCTCTGCTCCTAGCAGTAACCTCTGCAAGACGAGTCTCAGAGCTACAGGCACTCATGGCTGTGGAACCTTTTATCATTTTTTATCCAGACAGGGTTTCTCTGAGGACAAACACAACATTTATGCCTAAAGTAGTGTCCAGTGTGGCCCTTAAACTATTCATCTGCCTACTTTTTATCCAAACCCACAGAATAAGGGGGAGAGAATTCTGCATTCTTTGGACATACACAGACAGCTATGCTTCTACTTGAACAGAACCAAAGCTTTCAGAAAGACAGCAAATACTAGTGGCATATGCTGCAGGATCACAAGGAAAGGCTATCTCAAAGTAGACTATTTCAAAGTGGATAGGCCACTGCATTCGTTTCTGCTATTCACAACATGGCAAGCCAGTGCCTAAGGGCATTAGGCCACATTCAACCAGAGCAGCAGCCACTTCAGCAGCCTTCCTCAGGGGAGTACCAACCAAAGACATTTTAGAGGCTGCTACCTGGAGTTCAGTGCACACCTTTACAAAGCACTGTCATTTACCTCTCTAAATCCAGGGCAGGCTTTGCCACTGCAGTTCTGCAGGGCCTCATAGCCGCTCCTAATGCTGTTTAGCTCCAACCATAGCTTTGGGATTCAACCCAAGTGTAATTACTCCAACAGTGAAACACAAAGAACATAGTACAGTTGTGTATACTTACCATAAATGTTGATTTTTCGAGTGTATTCACTGTTGCAGTCCAGGTTACCCACCCACCATCCCCCATATCTTTGCTGCAACTTATCTGCACTTCTCTAATATATACAACCTATGTGGTGTATTTGCGAGTAAATGAAGGTATTACATATTTTGGTGCATGCCTGTTTTATTGGCATATTTTTAGCCTACCCTTTTGGGGGCACCTGACATCTGGGGCAAGAAAAACTGAAGAAAATGGCGTCAGCTCCATCTTTTATACCCCTGGAGCACTGACGTCTGGGAAGAGGTGACAGCAACCAACACCGGACCTAGACTTTGGAATTCAGGCAGACTGAGGGTAGCCTGCCAGCAGGATAACCCAAGTGTAATGACTGCAACAGTGAATACACTTGAACATCTACATTTATGGTAAGTGTACACAACTGTACTTTTTGGTAGTAAGTGCCCTGTTGGCTTAGTTGTTTTGTGTGGGCCTTTAGCCCTATTTAGACTTATTAATCTTTTTCTAATAGTCAGGGTTTTTCTCTGTGGGCGTGTTTAGCCCTGTATTTATAAACTGTAGTTAATTGTTATAGATAGTGCCCGGATTGGGCTCAGTTGCTTTGTGGGTCTTTGCAAGTTAAGTAAGGACTTTACTGTCTTAGTTTTTGCAGTATACTGGTTTGTTTTACCTTAACTATGTCGGATGACAAGGAAAAATCCCGTCCTAAATCGGGATTCTAAAAATGCCCAGATTGTGGGCAGAAAATGTCTATCACTGACGGACACATTCAATGTGTCTACTGTCTGGGGGCTAAACACCTCCAAGACACTTGCAGCATTTGCCATTCCTTTTCTTCAAGAGTCCTCTTGGAGAGAAGGAGGAAGCTAATAGACAGGGGATTACTACAGCATTCCTTTTCTGAGGTGTTGAGTAGCCATGAGGGTACTAGCACGTCCTCCAAATTCTCAAAATCCACAAAACCTTCAGATCCCAAAGTGGCAAAAAAGGCAAAAACTTCAGAGGGAGGGTTATCAGTTCCACAGACCTCGGAACCGAGTGTACCATTGATTCGGAGCCAGGTCTCAGTATTGGAGCCGGTCTCTGAAGTTCCCTCTTCTCCTCTGCTCCAGTCAGCACCTTCGGTGCATTCATCTAAGTCCTCAGTCAGCCTTTCAGATTTGGACATGGATCGGCTCATGCAGAAGCTTTTACAGGCACCAGGACTTGCCAAATTGTTGTCGGTCCCGACCAGCTCACCGGTGCCGAAGACCATGGAACTGGATTTGTCTACTCCTCCTCTGAGCCGTACTGGACTCTCGGAGCCGAAGGAAACTGAACCGATGATTGTCGAACCCTTCGAGCCAATACCCACACCGGTGTTTTCAGCTCCATCTACTCAGATGTCCTCAGCACGGACCGAGGACTCTAGGAGCCGACGCTCTCCCATCGGGTCCGGGGAGGATAGTCAAACTGATTTGTCGGTGCCGACTCTTCCTCTCGGGGCTTCGGCTCGGATGAGCTTGGCTCCTACCTCGGACTCGGAGCCCATGGTTTCAGTGCGGGAGGATCGGACGGTACTCTCGGGTCCGGCCACTCCTTCTCGTCGGAGCCATGGTGCTTTCGATGCTATGAGGAGAGTTTTGTCTCCAAAGACAATGTCAGCATCGGTTCAGCCTTCCCTCTCCCCTCAAGCTCCTGTGTCTACTTCTTCATCTACCGGTCCCCCTAAGCACAGAGACCCTGACCCTCAAGTACCTCGACAGGGCATTCCCTGCTCTTCTTGAGACCTCCCCAGATCCCCCCACTGAGGAGGTGCCCAGGAAGAGACTGTGCAAGAGGAGGCACTTAGACTCCCCACAGGAGTCTTTGACATCTGACACGGACTTGGATGAGTCATAAGGGTCCTATCGATCCTCCTCTGAGGATATCTCCTTTGCAGAGATACTAGAAATCCTTAGTCAGAGAGGTGATTGGCAGTCCAAGACCCTTACTGAGGACGAGTCTGTGCTCTTGAAGGCTTTTGGGTCTCAACCTTCCACTTCTTGGGTGTCTCCGCCTTACGACGATCTCACGGAACTGATCTCTCGTAAGGCGTGGGAGTCACCGGAGGCCATGGCACCTGTTCCTCGCAAGCCCAATACATTCATGTCTGCCCCAGTGGACAAGCCATTTTTGACAAAGGGAGTGCCTGTTGATGCCATGGTGGTAGCTGCAGCCACCAAAAAGGAAGTGTCTGAGACATCCACATCTATCCATCTTCCTAACAAAGACTTTAGGGTCATGGATAGATATGGGAAACGCATGTTTAGTTCAGCAACTTTTTCTCTGCGATCACTGAACTATTTAACCTATTTTCGAGACTACAAAGAGATTTCCTAAAAGAGCTGGGCAATATTCTCCAGGGTACTGTAGCTGCAGGTGTGGCCGACAATGTCAACGCCCAGCTCGCTACCCTAAACTCAGTGGTAAACTCGTCCATGCGTCTCATATCCTATGCAGCTGATAGTTCGAGTAGAGCCGCTAGTTCGGGCATTGCTCTTCGAAGACAAGCCTGGATACATCTCTCTTCTTTTGCAGAACCCTTTAAGTGTTCCTTTATCAACACCCCATTCAATGGCTCATCACTGTTTGGGCCTAAAGTAAAGGAAACTTTAACCAGGTGTGAGCAGGAAGGCAAGACCTTATCTGCCGTTGGAGTCCGTTTTTCTACCCCTACTCGGCCCTACTCCAAGGGCCCTAGTAGAGGGAAAATGTGGTTCCAAAAAGCACAGGGAGCCTTTCAGGACACACGTGGAGAAACCCTCTCTAGAGGCAGAGGAGGGGGTTATAACAGAAGACGCCGCCCCCACGGCAGAGGGGGTCCACAGCAACAGGGTGACAGGGGTCAGTTCTCTGGTCAACCCTACCAGGGCCCCTGAAAGGGGGCCCGACTGTTCGGCTCTGGAGGCAGTCGGGGGTCACTTGTCTTTGTACCCAGAAGCCTGGCTAAACATAACATCAGATATATGGGTACAAAGCATCATTTCCAGAGGATATTTCATACCGTTCTCTTCCCCTCCCATTCCTGTAAACAGAATCCCAGATGTTCCACCCAATCTCAGGGAACAAGCAATCGTAGAGGTCCACAGATTGCTAGAAAAAAAGAGTCATCCAACCAGTCCCAGCAGACTAAGTTGGATTTGGAACTTACTCAAGATTCCTTTTGGTACCAAAGAAAACAGGGGACTGGAGACCTATCTTGGACCTCAACAGACTTAACCAGTTCGCAAAGAAAGAGTAGTTCTGAATGGTCACTCTTCAGTCCATTCTTTCCTTCCTAGGGAAAGGCGATTAGATGTGCTCCATAGATCTCAAGGACATGTACTATCACATAAAGATGAACAGATGCACCAGAGATCATCTGCGTTTCTGGCTGGGAGCCAATCATTACCAGTTTTGAGCCCTGCCCTTTGGTCTCACTACAGCCAGCAGAGTGTTCACCAAATGCATGGCAGTGGTCACGGCTCACCTGAGACGTCTAGGATTCCAGGTGTTTCCATACCTAGACGATTGGCTCCTCACCGCTACCACCAGGCATCAATTGACTCAGGCAACACAATACACTCTGACACTCTGCCATCAATTAGGCATTACAATCAACTTTGAAAAGTCTGCCTTATCGCCATCGCAGCATACCGTTTTTATAGGAGCAGAGTTAGATACCTCAACTACCACTCTACGTCTTCCTATCGAAAGAGTCTCACTTCTCCGCCAGCACGTCAGCTCACTGGTGTCAAAGAACAAAGCTACAGCAGCAGAGGTCTTGAAGGTGCTAGGATTGATGGCGGCAGCAATCCTGACTATACCACTCGCAAGGATGCATATGCGAATTCTTCAATGGCTCCTCTTTGCTCAGTGGTTGTACCAGAAAC
Organism: Protopterus annectens; assembly: GCF_019279795.1. Taxonomy (NCBI): domain Eukaryota; kingdom Metazoa; phylum Chordata; order Ceratodontiformes; family Protopteridae; genus Protopterus; species Protopterus annectens. The sequence continues at coordinate 1,788,543,276 of NC_056741.1, read as the reverse complement.
TACTGATGCACCACATGATTCTCATCACAGATTCTTGCAAGAGAGACCTTCGGTGGTGGTTGACGTCTCCATGTCACAATCATTAGACCCTTTGTCCCGTCCCCCACAGTAGCCACTGTGACCACAGACGCTTCCCTGATAGGGTGGGGGGGGCATTTTCAGGGAAAGACTGCCCAAGGCACATGGACAGATCAAGAATCATATCTGCACATCAATGTTCTAGAGTTGAGAGCGGTACTTCAGGCGTTGCAGTACTTTTAGGACTCTCTCCCTCTAGGAACTATTGCAATTCAGACGGACAACATGTCAGTAGTCTGGTACTTGAACAAGCAAGGCGGAACCAAGTCTTATCCCCTTTGTCGAGAAGCCCTCAGGGTCTGGCAATGGGGCTGTGTCATCCCAGTGTTTTCTGTTAGCAATGCACATCCTGGGGAAATCCAATGTGATAGCGGACAAGCTAAGCAGGGTGATTTTGCTCCCTCACGAGTAGTCTCTCAAACAATAGGTTGCGGAGTATATTTTCCACAAATGGGGCCAGCCTTGCTGCGACCTCTTTGCCAGTCAAATCAATTCAAAATGCAGAAGCTACTTTGCCCTAATACCACCTCCCGGTCATCCCCCAAGAGATGCACTTTTACACGATTGGCCCCCAGGTCTCCTTTATGCATTTCCACCCTTCCCATTGATACCCAGATTTTTACAGAAAGCAAAATCGCTGGGAAGGACTGTTATTCTCATAGCCCCCTACTGGCCTCGACAGATTTGGTTCCTGTTTCTCTACCATCATCTGTTGGAAGATCCATGGATCCTGGACCCAGTTCCAGACCTTCTGACGCACCCGTCAGGGGACCTCCATCCTTCACTGCAGTCCCTGAAACTGACTGCTTGGCCAATCCACTTCCCCTAATTGCCAGGCTTCATTCAATTTCAGAAGATACAAGACAAATTTTCTTGTCTTCTCACAAGCCATCTACCAGGAAGTTATATGGCAGTAAATGGAAAAGGTTCTCAATTTGGGCCAACATGCAGAATATTGACCCTTTCTGAGCTCTGCTATCATCTATATTAGAATTCTTGACAAAGATTTTTAAGGAAGGGGCAGCAGCTGCTACAGTTCGAGTCCAGTTAGCTGCCATCTCAAATTTTCACTTTGGGTTTGGTGGCTCAAATGTTATGGGCCATAAATTATCTAAGACTTTTCTTAAAGGCGTTCTTCACATGAGACCTCCTATCAAAATTCCCTATTCTTCGTGGAATTTAAACTTTATGCTGTCTCAAATTATTCTTCCCTCTTTTGAACCAGCATCTTCTTGTGATCTCAAATATTTATCCTGGAAAACTATTTTTCTAGTCGCCATTACTTCTGCCTGCAGACTGTCAGAACTTCAAGCTTTTATCTATCAGACCACCTTACATGATTTTCCATGCTGATAGAGTATCTCTCAGAACAAACCCCTCATTTTTTACCTAAAGTCTTTTCTGAATCAAATATCAATCAGGTCATTGAGCTGCCAGTCTTTTTTCCCAACCACTGTAGCAAATTGGAATACATGCTGCACAAACTTGATGTACACAGACAGCTCAGATTTTATCTTGACAGAACTAAGGATATTAGAAAATCAGCTCAACTTTTTGTATCCTTCTCAGAAGCCAGAAAAGGCAATCCAGTGGCTAAAACAACCTTATCTAAATGGTTATCCGATTGTATATCCTTTGTTTATGAGAATGCGAGCATGCCATTAACACACAGACCTAAGGCTCATTCTACCAGAGCCATCTCTACGTCTTCTGCTTTTCAGGCTAAATTGCCCCTTGACAATATTTGCGCTGCAGCCACTTGGTCTAAGCCTCATACCTTTATCATGCATTACAAAGTAGATAAGGCTTCAAGGGACAGGTCTTCCTTTGGTTCCACAGTACTGACGAACATACTTCCATGAGCCACCCAAGATTTAGGGTGCTAGGAACGCTATCCATCAGTGAGAATAAACGGCGAGATTTAACAACTTCACATAAAGAAGTTATGTACTTACCATAACGTTCCATGTGAGTCGTTTATCTTGCCTTTATTCTCACGTCCCTCCCTCCTTCTCCTGGCTGACTGTTGACTTAGAGGCTAGTACCATCCTGGTTATTCAGTATTTCTTCTTCCCCTTCGGGAAGTTTTCTTGGTAGAAATAAATAAAAGGGTGTATATATATATATATATATATATATATATACACACACACACACACACACACACACTGTTACTCGCAGCAAACAAGATCTGAGGTAATTCCAGCAATGCATTGTGGGATAAGGGGCTTGGTCTCGAGCTACTGGCAAAACTTGAGCTTTGCTATCGGCCGTGTCAGTGAGAATACAGGCGAGATAAACAACTCACATGGAACGTTATGGTAAGTACATAACTTCTTTTTTCTAGCAGATAATAGAAAACATACTTGTTTACTATTTTTAACATGTTCAGAAGTCACTGAAAAGATCCCCACATTCAGAATACCCCTGAGTGCACATTATACAAATATGCTTTACAAAATAACATGCAGCTTATATCTTGAAGTATTGTATACAAATACTAATAAGAGCAACAGTTGTGTTGCTTCCCTTTAATGATTGTTCCCTTTTAGTGTCCTTCTAACCATTAGTGGCATGAATTCTGGGGTATATGCTTTGCAGTTCATCCACATGTTTAACAAAATCAACGGAATTCCAGTCTTTCTCAACTACTTTTATTGCAAGTCCATATTTCATAAATGTGATTGATGTTTTGTAGTATCATATTTATTCACTAATTTCAATATTGCTGGTCTTCTTCCACATCTTCTCCATCTCCCATCAGCATACTCTGGTTCTAGTCCAAAGTACGTCTGATTCTTCCAGTTAACACCTGTGCTTTTTTTCTGTGCCTCAAGCATTTTCCTTTGGAATAATGGAAAAAGTTTCACTGGCAAAGTCTTTCTATGAGCTTTATTGTCAGTAGAATCAAAAGAATGAGAAGCAATTTCTCCCTCTGCTTCTTGGCTCACTTTTTGTTGGATACACTTTTTTTCATTTCCTTCTTAGGCTGCTCTGCATCGAAAAATGTATTTGGTCCTCCAGGAAAAATATTCTGAAGACAGCTGTATACAGCAGCTTGAATTTCACACCTGCCTCTCAACATTCCCTGATCACTAGCAAATATCCAACATTTTCTAATTGCTGGGATAAGTTTACTTCTCTTCTCCTTGGTGTACAGTGAGTAGTCATTTTCCACAAATGCTCTGTTGCTTTCAGATTTGTCAGCATCACCTGTTTCTGCTAGTAAGACTTCATCTTCCATACTATATGCCTTGGCTGCTTTGCCATTACCAGGTTTGGAGCATACACTTGCTGTGCCCTTTCAATTAACAAGTTGTGGTGTGAAGCATTAGTAAAGATGCTTATTTGTGCTTTCATAAAATTAATGCAGTCTGTTCCTTCCAGTTTCTCTGGTACAGAAGAAATTCTCAGACTTTCTTTACACTCTCTGTTCTCTAACTGTTATATTTTTTTAAAACAGCACTTCTTGAGAAGCCTTATACTCACAAAGGGTAAAAGACAGCAACCAAGAACCAGACAAAGTGCAAGTCCACTGGAAAAAAGTCACAGAAATAGCCTTCTTCTTAAAAAACTTTAATATAACAGGATTGAGTGCTTTCATAAGACTATAACACAACTTCATCAGAATCCAAACTCTTAACAACCTGATTTCCCCTTAAGTAAGAGCAATAAATCACCTGACCTAATTAATTCTTAAATTCCCAACACATTACCCCTAATAAATATATATATGATTTAAAATGATGTGACCATATTTACATCAAAATTGTAACACTAATTGAATATTTATGTTAAACAATGTAAATATAAGTTATTAAATAATAAATTCTAAAATCTAAAAATTCTTTACATCTATTGTAAAACTACATTGAACAAATTTCATATATAATAAGATTTTAACCTTAGGACACTAGCTATGGAAATGGTTTTGTTAAGTCCGGGGGGGGGGGGGGCATTTAACTTGAGTTGCCATAGTAACTCTTTATATTCTATTAAGTCACACCATGGTCCACCCCAGTGCTGCTTAACAACCGTGTCCAACCCAACGAACAAAAAAACATGATCAGGAAAATTCTTTAAATGACAATAAAGAGAATTGCTCATCTTCCTATTTCTTATGTCATTCAAATGTTCGTATATTCTCTCCTTAAATTGACGAATAGTTTTTCCAACATAAAAACTTGGGCACTTTTGACAAATAGCTAAATAAATCACCCCTTCTGTTTTACAATTAAAATGAGAATTTATATTTATTTTAATATTGTTAACATTAACCTGGTCAGTTTCCATTATACAAAAGCATTGACTACAGCTGCCACATTTGAAAGTACCATTTTTTCTTTTATTGTAAAAATCTTTGCCTCTCTCATCAACTTCTAAAAAACTCTTTAGGCATCTAGCACGCCTAGTAACAAAACTTGGTCTCTCACCCGATAAGTCTTTTAAGCCTTGGAAACCCTGAAGAAAGGCCCAACTGTTACTAATAATCTGCCTAACCATTGGAAAATCCATTGTGCAGGTAGTAATGAAAGAACACTTATAAGTGTCCCTACTACTATTAGTGTGGTCAGTATACGTGTTCAGTTTCATACATAATAGGTTTAATGGACCCCCTATTCCTCCTCAGGAAATTTTCATCCTGAATTTGATGAATAACAGTTTCTGGGTAACTTCTAAAAACAAACATGTTTTTTAATGTGTTACACTCCCTTTCAAAAGTTCCATTGTCAGTAATCATATGGGCTAACCAAATATATTGACCTTTAACAATTCCCTTTTTCTGATGAACCGGGTAGCAGCTGTCACAGTGAAGAAGACTATTAGAGTAAGTATTTTTTCTGTAAATGTTACTTTGTATAGCCCTCTGATTCTCATCCTTGGTGATCAATACATGTAAGTAACTAATTTCTGTTGTACTGTATGAATATGTAAATTTAAGAAAAGATGTAGTAGAATGTAGATATTCCAAGAAATCTTTAGTTTCATTTTCACTTAAATCCCATGCTATAAAAATATCATCCAAAAACCTAGTATATAGGTACCAACCAGGTAATTCACTTCTATTAAACAAATAAAGTTTCTCCCATTGTAAGAGGACAATATTAGCAAATACAGGGGCACAACTTGTCCCCATAGTTATTCCCTTCTTTTGTTGAAAGAACTGTCCGTCAATAAAAACAAAATAGTTTCTTAAAACCATTTCCATCAATGTGTCAAAAACATTAATTTCATTGTTACTAAACACTTTAGATTACAACAAAAAGTCATGGAACAATTTCTAATCCTTCATCCTGAGGTATCACGTTAAACAGGTTAACCACATCTATAGTGACAAAGGACAATTGGTGGGTATAACATACATTCCTCAATTTGTACAAAACGTCCCATGAATCTTTAATGATGTGATTCTCTGTTTGAACAAGTGCCTTGGATTCTGATGAAGTTGTGTTATAGTCTTACGAAAGCGCTCAATCCTGTTATATTAAAGTTTTTTTAAGAATAAGGTTATTTCTGTGACTTTTTTCCGGTGGACTTGTACTTTGTCTGGTTCTTGTTTGCTGTCTTTTACCCTTTGTTGGCATGATGTCCTCTGGAGAAGGCGTCAATGGGGATCCTACATCACCTGTGCCTACCATAAGAGAACTGCTTACCAGCGTTGGACAACTTACCCAACTTGTACAGCTGTTATTGGAACGTAATGGAGCACCTGGGGGATGCCATTCACGTAGTAATGAGTATTTGAATACACCAGTGTGTTTAAGAGAGGCTTTGGAAAACAGTTCCCCTGGTCTTAATAAAGCAATGCAGGAACAAGTGAATTTGGACAGCTGGCTACGGACCACCATTCGTTTTGGCCAGGGAACGAGCAATATGAGTAACACAGGTACTTTTAAAGATTCTCTAGAAAATTTAGAGAAGGTGTTACTAAAGTGTAAAAAACTACAAATTGAAAATGTTTTTCTTTTGGAATGTATTAAGAACGGAAGGGTTCCCAAGGGTCTTAGCCTTTGGAAGTGCCCTAGCGGCTTAGTAGCAGGTTCACCTCTGCATTTGGAACTTGTTGAATTTTTCAACACTCGGGTTAACTCTGCTAAACATCTTGCAGAAGCACAATTTGGTGGAAATCGAATCGCTTATTAAGGAGGCAGATGCATTACACATGAAAATAAAAAAAGATCTTTTATTCAACGTACACAAAGCTGACTACAATTCTATCTTTTCTAAGATAGATTCAGTGGTTACGGACGTTGAAAGGAGAAAGTGGCGAAAGCTGGAACGTGATAGGCTGGAGTATCTAGAGGGGAGGGCTTATCCTAAGCCTGTGGGGATAAGGAATATATCAAAAGGTGAGCAATGGGGGATGGTTTCTGAGTCCAACTCTGAATATAACGAGGAAGGGTACGACAATCAAGAGGAAGTTGGCCTTTTAGAACAACCACCGCAAAGAAGGTCCAAAAGGCTTTACAATCAAACCAATGGCGGGCAGAGGAACCACTATGGAGACCCACGACAGAACTACAATCCTCGCACTTGGAATGAGGGGAAGAGGAGAGGAGGAAACAGGCCACAGAATTACTGGCAGAAGTAAGTGGTGCCCTAGATGAAGTTCCCAACATTTCAGGTACTGTTTGTGAACAAATTCCTACTATTACAACTAACCAAAGTGGGGACTTTAATATATATAATTATTCAGAACTAGAAATACACAATGACTTTAGGTCACTTTTAAGTAAAGGATTAACTTTTGTACCTACTGTTTTTTCTAACATTGAAACCCTTATGATAGATTTAAAGCTTTTTTTAAGGAAACTTAATTTTAAAATTTTGTTTAAGGATGTGGAAAATACATACACTAGCAATGTGTTACGAAAAAGTAGTATTTTTAACCCTAAAATTTCCTCACCTTTACATATGTTTGAAAAGATTTGTGAGTGGAACTTTAGGACTATGTTACAACAGCAAAATAGAGGTTCCTATTTGTATAACTTGAGTGAAAGTGAGAGAAAACTGCTTAAAGAGCTTAGCTTGAACAAGGAAATTCGGGTCATGAAGCTGGACAAGGGTGGGGGAATGGTAATTATGTCTAAAAGGGATTACCTTCAAAGAATGTTCAAATGTGTTAGATGAAGATTATTATGAACAGACATCTTTGAGTTTTATTAACATTTCTTACCAGAAAATTAGGATGTGTTTGAAAGATATGTTTGACCAGGGTGAAATTACCTTTGAAACATATGAGTTTTTACAAGTTAAATTTCCAAGGCTACCCACCCTGTTTGGCATTCCCAAAATACATAAGAACTTGTCTGACCCTCCTATGCGACCTATAGTTAGTGGTAGTACTTCTATCACCCACCCTATGGCCGTGTATATAGATCAGAAAGTTAAGGCACTTGTTCAGAGAATCACATCATTAAGGATTTGTGGGACTTTTTGTATAAGTTGAGGAATGTATGTTATACCCACCAGTTGGCCTTTATCACTATAGATGTGGTTAACCTGTTTAACGTGATACCTCAGGATGAAGGATTAGAATTGTTCTATGACTTTTTGTTGGAATCTAAAGTTTGTAGTAACAATGAAATGAATTGTAGTAACAATGAAATTAATGTTTTGGGCACATTGATAGAAATGGTTTTAAGAAACAATTTTGTTTTTATTGATGGACAGTTCTTTCAGCAAAAGAAGGGAATAGCTATGGGGGCAAGTTGTGCCCCTGTATTTGCTAATATTGTCCTCTTACAATGGGAGAAACGTTATTTGTTTAATAGAAGTGAATTACCTGGTTGGTACCTATATACTAGGTTTTTGGATGATATTTTTATAGCATGGGAGTTACTATGGCAACTTAAGCTAAACGCCTCGGCCCCTCCTGGACTTAATGAAACCATTTCCATAGCTAGTGTCCTAAGGTTAAAATCTTATTATATATGAAATTTGTTCAATGTAGTTTTACAATAGAAGTAAAGAATTTTTCGATTTTAGAATTTATTATTTAATAACTTATATTTACATTGTTTAACATAAATATTTAATTAGTGTTACAATTTTAATGTAAATATGGTCACATAATTTTAATACATATATATTTATTAGGGGTAATGTGTTGGGACTTTAAGAATTAATTATGTCAGGTGATTTAATGCTCTTACTTAAGGAGAATCAGGTTGTTAGAGTTTGGATTCTGATGAAGTTGTGTTATAGTCTTATGAAAGCGCTCAATCCTGTTATATTAAAGTTTTTTAAGAAGAAGCCTTATACTCCGCCATTGTTTTCTGCATTTCATCTGCTCATCTGAATAGCTACATTTTTTTCCAGCTTTTGGTATCTGAAATGACATATTCTTTCAGTGTTTCATTTGCGCTATTCACTTCTGAGTACGTGATATATTATTTCTTCTAAATTACTGCAAACAGTCTCTTATACCAAAGCTGAAGCTTGAACTACTTTATACTGAGCAGCTAAAGGATTTTACCAGCCAGTGTTTTCTTTTCACTTTTTTCTGGTTGGTTTTCTTTCCACTTTTTTCTAGTTGGTTTTCTTTCAGGTTCTGCAAATGTCTTCTTTGCTGGCATTCTATCAGTGTACTTAACTAGCCAGTAAATTTTACTGACATTGATAGTTTCACTGACTTTTTTTCCCTGAGTTTCTATTTTCACTCTGGGAAAGCTGAAATTAAGCTGCTGATCAGTGTGCAGCCATCTCAGAAGTTCAGCCCATAGGTTCTGCTGATGTTATATACACTGAAGTCCTTGTAAGAGTTTACAACTTCAAGCATCAGTTCCATTTGCTGTATGCACTTCAAGGAATGTGTAATTACTGTGCTACCCTCCTTATCTGGCTTTATAACCCTGATGCTGTAGTTGTTAGCATCCCTATTTAAGGCTGCCCTTTCTTGTGAAGAGATGTTAAAAACTTGTTTTCATGGGCTCACTTAAAAGGACTCTAATTTCTAACTGATATGCCTTTTCAAAAGCTAGAAGTGTTTGGTTTAACTGCAAATTAAAATACTTTCCTAAAGATATTTTCATTTAGCAAGAATTAATTAATGTCAGACAGTAAAAATATCGGGTTAATTTTTCTAGTCAGTAGTGCATAATCAGTTGAGGTTCGGTCAACTCTGCCCCATGCTGCTAGGACATAGTTGAACCCTTTCTTCAAAATACTCACATCAGTATCAGGAAGTTCAATAAAACTCAAGTTATTAATGTCAGAGTTGCCGGGAGTAACTTTCTAATTTTAAGTAACATTATTGCTTGCTTTTGAATTGTTAGTACTTTCAGAGTAAGCCTCCCAATACCAGTACCAAAGTGAAAAATAGCCAGATCCTGAACCGTTTTCCACAACTTAATTTACAATGCAGTTATTGCTGTTCATACTGACTATCACAGACATCTCTGCCATGAAATGAGCTTCATTAGTATTGCATTATCATCTTCAATAGTCACTGGGTTCAAAAAGTCTAAATCATCAGTGTCTACTGGAGTGGTGGCATCTGTCTCTGCTCCTGCTTTCTCCTTCATGGTTTTTAAAACTCATCTGTATAGTACAGTAATGTTCTTTGATCTGCCTACCTTGTTGGAGGTAGAAACAAAATAGTTGCTTTGAGTGTGGAGCCAATCCTTTGAATAGGATTGACATCATTGTTTTCCTGACACTGGAACTAGACATTTAGAGAGAATGTTCTGCATATATTGTGATTGAAACTATATATTTTTTTTGGTTTATCTGGTCACATTTGTTTGGCTTTCCAACCATTACTTTTTTTCCTGTGTTATTTTCTGAAGACGTTTTGAAGTAGAGAGTCAAAAGCACTAAAATTGTGTGTGGTCTTGGATTCCATACAGCAGTGTGTTTTGATTTGCCTGAAGTGGTTTTCACTGTGCAAGCATGACTCCTGTGTTTTTGTGTGAATTTTATAACATTAGTAATGTGAATAACGTGAATGCGACATCTTCTTATGTCAAATACTTATGTGTCCATGAAATGAATCTTCCTCCTCCTCTCCATTAAGCTCATCCCATCATTTCCTGCCTTCAAGAAGGAACTGGATAAATGCATGGGCAACTGCAAGTTCCAACACAAGATACAAGGCATTCAGTTTCTTGACGGAAAGTAGGCTACAAGTTTGTCAATAAACATATGAATATCTGTTAATAACATAAAGCCCCTTAGTTATTGGTGCAGAAGAGGCCATTGCTTGGTGGGTGTAACCCAGTCAAAAAAGTAAGTAAACGAAAGCTCTCTGAAACACTGCAGGTGCAGAAGAAATAGTCAGTGGAAGTTTTTAAAAATTGGTACCTTCCCATATGCAGATTAAAAATTCACAGTTTGGAAGTTTGTTAACAAAGCCTTACTTGCTAAAACCCTTTATTTTCATCAGGCACAGAAAAGTACTTTGCATTTTACATGAAGTGCAGTGCTTTTTGGTTGCAAGGAGTGTTTAGTGCTGTGTTTTTATAGCTTTATTGATTTATGATCTCTACAAAAATAAAAAAAGTGTATGCTTTCACTATTATAATCAAACAGTTGACCCATTCAGTAGATGTTGTTGTTTTCTAAATCATGCACATTTTGTCCATAAGGTTTAAGTCTTCCTTGAGTCTTGTGTGCAAAACTACTGGAACATTCTTTGGAGTGCGCACACTACAGGCAGTGCTGGAGGGTCGTTTTGAATGCAGTAAAGTCTTGGTAAACAGCATATGTCAGTAAATAAAGTCTGTACTCTTAATTAAATCATTAGACAGAACATTTTCTCTTTAACAAAACCAGTTGTTACACTGTGAGTTCTTCTCATCATTTGTCGTTTCTGGCAGATTAGACAAGCCAATGAAGTTGTTGGTTTCATAACAGCATATGTCTGTAACTGCATCTTGTTTTTGTTATAGTTGCATTTACAGATTAACATTTTGTGATAACCAGAACAGTTAAGCAGTTCTTACAGCTGCTTTGGGTTGCTAATTTTAAAATAGTGTTTGAGAGTTGAATAGACATAACATTACATCTGGCTTTAGTGTCTAGTCTAAATACCACACTTTTATTAGTTGTGAAATTTTCCTCACAAATTTCCAGCTGTTTTTTTCTGTACTTCTTTCTTGCACAGTGTTCATATTCACAATGTAGATTTTCAACATGAATTGTGTATATAGTTAAGTTGCTTGGATTCTTTTGGCTGTAAATTGATTTATCATTTTACACACCAGCAAAATATTAAATTTTGCTACAGCTTTTACAGACTAGAATAATGATAAGACATTGGCATTTATTTTTGTCATGCTTACAGCCACAAACAAGGCTTTCTTTCTTGCATATTTCCACGTTTCTCATTTTTACCACTTTACTAGTCATTTTACTTACTTTTTACTTGCTTTCAGCTTTTCAGTTTCACATGCTACTCTGCACATCAAATTTTCATTTAGTTAACTCAAACATGCTATACATTTTCAAGGCTTCTTCCCCTGCAACGTGCAGTAAGTTTGCACATTGTACTTTTTCAGGCTTCTTGGTGATTCTTCTCATAGTCAGGAACAAATGCAATATATTGTATCTATGGTTTCCAGTTCGCAGATAAATTACTCTAAATAAATTACCTGTGAGCTCTATTTAATCCATTTCTCAAGTAAAAGTCAAAATAATGTAGATTAATTTACATCTGACACTATGTAATTCTTATATACACGGTCAAACCTAATGTCATCATGTGTCATACCATGTAATGTTGTGTGTGTCAGTAAGGCTTGACAATACAAGATGGAAACTATTTAGGTGTTGACAGCTTCATTGGTATGTGGGTCAGACTGCACCACTGAATTGAATGTCAGACCACATGATATACACTCTATTCAGATACATGGGCTAAAAATGCACTGATTTCTTAAAGCTGTATGCTTGTGTATTATTGCCCCTGGGTCTGAATTTGACTCTGTAAGTTGCATTCATTCTCAAAGTGTGAAGTAGGCCTTTTTTGACTTTCGTGAATGCCCTTCCCCTGAGGTGGAGTGACCTAGAGTTAGTCCATAAATAGGTAGAGTGTGTGGGAGCAAAACCTTTGCATGTTGGTGCAGCGGGGCTTGCCACTTGTAAAACAGAGTTAAAAAAGTTACTTTCACAGTTTATGGCAGTCACAACTTGAGACTTGAAATCATATACTGGAGTCCTGTATGATAGCAGGCACCTCACATAGTTATTCCTTCTTGATGTACTGGATGTTCAGAGTTACTGAAAGTAAAAAGGGTGGAATTATGCTCAGGTACATTATATTTAATGGTTTGTATCTCTGTAGGTAATACCACTAATGAAGAGAATCCCGTTGTTAAAACTCAAGTTCTTTTTAAAGTTATTGAGGATATTCTTAACCAATAATTTTAGAGTTTTAAGAAGTTCCTAATTTTAAAGCTATGCGAGATGTGTTTTTCATTTACCCAACCAGTTTTATTTTACTAACATCTAATTTTTTTTATAGATCACAGATTTTTTGCACAAAGATGCAGTGTTCTAAGAGGTTACGTAATAGGCTGTCTTAACTTTGTATTTTCAATGCTTTGATGCTTTGTTTTTCTTAAACCATAAAAACAGTCTGTAACACAATATGCCATTCTTTACTCTATGTAGTTCTAGTAGAAAGTGAAAGATCTTATCTGTTCTTCCACCCTAAGATTTGGTCCAGATCTACAAAATTAAACTACCTTACTTTTACATAAAATAAATAAGGGTAAAGCTGCATTTTTCTTGACTTTTATTGCTGTCTGTGTTAAAAAAAATGTATAATTTTCACAGAAGAAGCTCTGTCAGCATATCATAAAAAATGGAAAGTACTTAAATTAGAAGCATAGCTTTAGGGTGAACTTTGATTGTTGGTTGCACTTGATTGCCTGGAATTGCACGGTACTATATTTAGGAACATATTGAGGAGACGCATTTAGTTGAACTGCATGTTACTTGTCCTTTCGTGAGAACGTCATCTTTTTTTAGTTAACTATCAGACTTTGTATTCCTTTATATAGTGATTTTTTTTCACCAGCTCCCACAAACCTTTCAGTAGGACATGAGGAAGGAAGGTACTGGTACAGAAAACTACTAGTAGATATTTAATGTTTGTCCAGTTTTGGGGCCTGTCATCTTACCATTGTTTTAACTTTATTAAATCATGAAGTGTGAGAGGGTTAAGGTTGTGAGCTGTAGTTCCTGTGGTGCAGGGTTTGATTTCTTCAGTCCTAATTTCATTCTGTGTGACTTTGAGCAAATCACATAACCAGACATTGCTCCTGGGTCATTCCTGAAAAGTGATTGTGTCCAGTGGGGCCTACCTGTCTAACAAATGGGTATAATGGTATTATTGTTATTATTATAAGGAAGATCACGGTTTTGTAGCAGAAATGCCATTGGATGATTGTGTCTTTCTGATGTCATTCTCTTAGATCGTATTTATTAGAAGGTATGAAACTCATGCTAAACACATTACGACTAACCCACCTTTCTGGAACTCTTTTACATTACTGATTTTGGTTTCTATAGTGCTTTTATGCAGTGGTGCAGGGATTCCTAGGATCGTTGTTGGTGAACTTATAACTAACTTTTGGCAGGAATTCCTGGAAAACCTGTATAATGGTACATTCTTCCTCTGATGAGAATGCACAGGGATTCCATGCCTCATTGGCAGTGCTGCTGCTTCCTAGTCTGGCAGTTAACCCTCTCCCAACTTGAATACATGTATTTTGGTTTAAACCTGAATTGTCCTTTCAACTTACGTTGTTATTTCTGTGCTCAGTGATAAGCTTTTCTTCTTTTTTTATGTATTTTATCCACATGAATAAAAAACAAGAATAAGCTGTGGTACTCTGCTTTACTTTGGGAAATGTGCATTCAGGGCACTCCCAAGTCTTTAGATTTGATCACAAGTGTTCAACAGGTGTTAATCACAGCAAGGTGTTAGCACATTCATATTTTAGCATTGCTAACATAAAACCTACTGACTTCCCCATGCACTTCCAGTTTTGTCCACAGGCAAACTTGTTAAAGAACAATTCTTTTGTGCTTTCTAGGTCAAAAGTCACATTTTTTAGGAAAAAGCAGCGGATTTAGCAAAGTCCAGTACATTGATAGACTTATGTTTTTTTTTCTGCATTATGGCGGTTTTATTGTTACTTGCTCTCCACAGAAAACACTGTGTCTTTTCAGAATGAAGTGTGTTCAGTGGGTTTGCTGTAGGGTATTCAGCTTTTCCTGGATTTCTTGGCTGATTTATGAGACATTCAGACATTGTTTCCCCACAATTGATTAACTCTTTATTTTAAATTGGCTAGCTGCCATACTCTGAGTTTGTAGCTTTTCTTAAAGCAGGCATCTGCTGTTTGAAAACTTCATTGCTTCTATGCTACGTGAACTGTAGTTATTGTTAATGTGAAGATGTCTTCACAGGATTCTTCTAATCTTGAGTTCTGTGTTAGGGTGATTGTAATGGATTACTTTAATCTCTGTTTACACCAGGGGTATTCTTTCTAACACATATGTTGTCTCACAGTGTCTGCCTTCCCATCAAAGAACTTACATAACTTTGTATATTTTCTTCTCTGCATCCCATGTCTGACTTCTGTGCCTGTATATCTAGCTGCACTAGGTCACACAAAAGACTGGTTTTCTTGTCATAGACCATCTGTGCAGCTGGGTGTCCTCTGAAAAGTCTGGATCTTATTCTGTATCCCCAGTATGAGGTCTGAAACAAATACAGCCTTAGCTCCAAACCCTACTGCACTGGTTTCTTTTTTTTTTTCTCATTTGCTCCACCTTCAGTGCCAGCTTCTGTCATTCTTCTTTTTATTAGTTAGTTATTTTACTGTTTCTCCCTCAACATTTAGTATCCCATCCCCATGCACTTTTTTACCCTCCCTGGTACATAGGTTAAAGGTCACTACATGCAGTAGTTCATGCTTATTAGCTTCTGCAGTGACCCAAACTGCCTGGACTATAAAACTGCTGCTCTGCGAATCCACATTGTTGCCTGTCTTGTATGCAGTTTATAGTCAAAATCCAAGCACAGTTCTTGGTTAAGTGTACTAACTTGCAGACACTGAAAAATGTACAGAAATCTTTCCTGAGTAATACAATACAGTTTACAGAAAAAAAAAAAACACTGGAAGCATTAGATTATTGATATCTTTGCATTCATTCATTCTTTAATTACTTATCTAACACTCAGTAGGCACAAGGTAGATAGAAACTAATCTCTCATTCACAGACACTACGCATATCTGAAGTTACTGTAGAGAATCACAAGTTATTCTTCTATTCAGTGTTGCAGTATTCTTTACACGTGTTGTCTTCCGCCCAATGACCCAATGTCCGGTCTGTATACAAAAGTTTATAACCACTGCCAGTATGCGGGACATTGCACGTTGGTATTGACAGCATCAGCCATAAAAGCGCGTCCGCATGTCCCATCCTCAGAACTTTTTCGCCGCCGTTTTGGAAAGCTGACTCTTACACACGGTCTGCAGTCAGATTCTGTATGTTGCTGCCAGCTTCAGATAAGTAACCCATTGGGGATTCTTTTTATTGCTATTGCCATTTGCTATTGTTCATATCTTCCAGAAAGGGCAAGTGTAGGTGTGGAAGGCAGATTCTACATAAAGATAGCCGCGAACTCTGTCTTTTTTGTTTAAGGCCTAGCCATGATTACCATTCCTGTTCCATTTGTCAGCCCTTCGTGCCAAAGACTTTACGTAGCCATCTTTCTGCCTTAAATCTCTATCTTGAGAATCAACAACTCAGACATCTCAAAAGAGATGCTATGGAAGGTGCTGTGGGTCCTTTGCCAGAGTCAAGTTTGAAGAGGAAGGTGAGTAAGCAGAAACCTGAAACCTCTTTGGTTGTGCCTACTACCTCTAATGTCCCCTTTGAGGTCAGTGAAGATACGGTGGTCCATTTGGTGGTTGGGTCCGCTTCTTCAGTGGGTACCCCTGGGTAAGCTGCCAAGAATTTGGATCCTAGCATGTCCGAGGCAATGAAGACATCCATTACAGATGACAGGGAGGAACTGCACCTTGTGCTGCTGGAGGACTCTGGCAAAGTTCTGCCGTTCCAACTAGGGATTGTCTACACGGACGTTAGGCCTACATTGAATTCCTCTTCTTTGGCTTCTCATACTGAAAGACATGTTAAGTAAAAACAAAATACCAAGCATCCGAATGTTCCTTCTGCCCTTCAGTCCAATTAGGATACTTTTTCCCAGGGTCATACTAGGACCTTGATGGCTTTGAAGCCTCCTCCTCCTCCTTCCTGTCTTCCTCTTCCTGCTTTTGCTTCTTCTGTGCAGGGTGCTGTACCTCAGGTTTATCCCTCTGATTCTGGGGATTCCTCCTCTGATGAAGAATCCTTTATGTACTCCACCCAGATTACTTCCCCCTCTGGAATATGCATCTCCTGAGGAGGAGTCTAATGGGGGAGATTCCCCAGTTAAAAAACTTTCCTTTGGAGAAACCATTAATACGATGAGGGAGTTCTTCAAATAGGATTCCTCCAAGATTTCTGAGGAACAAAAGAGGTTATTGTGATCTGCTACAAATGGAGGTTCCTACTCCCTTTGCAGTCCCTCCAGTTCTTCCAGTTTTCCTGGATGCTCTTGCTTCTTCTTGCAAAACACCTGACTCCCAGGCCCCTGCTCCTAAGAGGGCTGATACATTTTATAAAGTACCAGATGACTGCAAGCTTCTCTATAAGTGCCCGTCTGCTGATCCAGGTATGGTCTCCATTGTTTTTAATAACTTTTATAGCTTGCTTTCCTTTGGCCAAGCTTTTTCCTTCTAATAAGGAAAGCAAAATCTTTGGGAGACTGGGTAAGAATGTATATACTTCTTCTTTAGGTATTAGAGCTTTTAACTACCAGACATGTATGTCTAGTTATTCTTTGGCTTTGCTTTCTCAGGCTTTGGCTCATTTACCAGACTCTGAGGTTAAGTCACAGGTTCTCTCACTTTTAGCTGCATCTTTTCAGGTAGCTAGACATTCTATTAAGTCCAGCTGTGATGCTGTAGAGGCATCCTGCAGGGCTGCTGCTTCTGCCTCTGTGCTTAGGAGACATTCCTGGTTAAGGCTTCAGTCATTGCCTGATGATGTAAAAGCTACATTACTTGATGCTCCTCTAGTAAGTCTGCTCTCTTTGGTTCAGCAGCTGCAGAGCTCTTTAAAGCCCTAAAGGAAGAAGGAAAGGAAAATTAGGATTTAAAACACTTGTTTGTTTCACCAGTTCCAAAATTCCGTAGGAATTTCCGTGAAAAAACATCTTTTGTTAGGAGACCAGCTCATTCTTCCTCTGATTCTTCTTCTGGTGCTAGGGCTAAGAAGTCTTCTAGGAAGAGCCCCTCAATCCAAAGCTTCTTAGTCTCCTCCTACTCAGTAGCCCTTTTAGGTTAGGCACAGTTCCATGTGACAACCACCCCTCTCTTCCAATTCATACACCTCTTTCTCTTCCCCTATCTCTTTCATTTCCAGCCTGGGTGAAGATCACTCAGTATGCCTGGGTTCTTTCCATCATCATCCAGCAAGGTTACTTTGACTTGGAAGAATCTTCTTTCATAGGGATTCCTCAGCCCCCTTCCTGTCAACTTCAACTGTTTCATCAGATCCTATCTCAGCTTCTTGCTGAAGGCACTACTCGGCCTGTCCCCCTGCATCAGAGAGGTAGGGGGATGTTCTTCATCTCACATTGCTGCAGTCATAACCTGTGGGTAGTCCGCTGTCCTCGGTCGGCCCGAATACCAAAGTATTAGGCTGAGGCGTCGGTCATGCGCAGATCTGGCGTCAGTGCGTCCGGTATTAAAGCGCATGACCGGCGTCATATCCTCAGTCTTTTGCCGCATGGTCGAAGCAGAAGCAGCGTTTGCAAGTGCCGTTCGGCGTTCTGAAATTTGTATTTGAGTTTCAGACCGAAACCAAGTTGGCTAAGTACCCGTTGGGAATATTTTTGTTTTCTTGCCTCAGTTAATTCCGGATGTCATGTTCCTATCAGACCCAGTTGCAGGAGATTCCTGCGTTTTCGGCTGGGACTTTACATTATCAGTTCTCTGCATTGCCCTTTGTCTTATCTACTGCACCCAGGGTGTTCACAAAGGTTTTGGCTCCAGTGATAGCCTTCTTAAGGTTAAGAGGAATACAAATTTATCCTTATTTGGACGACTGCCTGATTCTTGCTCAGGGGCAGAAAACAAGCTTCTTCACCATCTACAGTATGTTATGGCAGTGTTAAGGTGCCTAGGGTATTCTGTGAGCGAAACAAAGTCCAGTCTAGTACCCTCTCAGGAAATGTGTTTTCTGGGTGTGAGACTGAATACAGCTTCCCAGATGGCTTTTTGACCCGGACAAACAAAGAACCTTACACTTTACTCCCAGCAATTGGCACTACGGCCCAGGCTGACTGCAAGGACAGTCCTTCAAGCCTTGGGGTTCATGGCATCTTGTATTCTGGTGCCCCCCAATGCCGAACTGCATATGAGGAAGCTACAATGGTATCTCAAAATGTATGGACACAACACTGCCACGATCTGGACACTGTCATTCAAATAATACCTTGCATTCAAAAGGAATTTTGTGGTGGGCTCAGGAATGTCACCTAAACAAGTTCACTCCTGGGAGCCACTTAAGAACCCAGATTCACTCTTCCGAAAGCTGGACAATTCTTGTTTTGCACACCTAGGCCCTTAGCTATTCCTCCTGGCTTGCGGTTGAATTTTATCAACTTCTGAACTTTGATTCCTTTGCATTGCTGGCTTTAAGCCTTTATTATAGGGTCCAAGTGATATTATATGTTTAACAAGTCATGTGGTACTCAACAAGCAGGGTGAGGGCATTAAAGGTGTTTGCAGACAAGCTATGAATTCCTGGGACCTCTCTCAGTATGCAGGCACTTTAGGAAGGTTTCTGCCGGGTAGAACTTCTTCCACTCTAGCCATGAGGCGTTGAATTGTCAATTTCATATGCTGAAATATCAGAATTATCTCCTTTCACAATTGAAATCTAAGGTGGATGCTTTGGCGGAAGGTATTGAGTGTAAAGAATTGCTGGATTTGGTTCATGTGTCTGAACAAGTGGGTAAGCATTCTTTGCAGTGTGGTTTTGATGCTGTTCAGGCCTCCTCGAGGGTGGCTGCTACTAGTTCTGTTCTTCGCAGACATGCATGGTTGAAGGATCAGAATTTAGCTGAGCATGTTAAGACCAGGATTTTGGATGCTCCTTTACAGTCTGATGTGTTGTTTGGACCGCCTGTGGAAGCTGTTTTAAAGAAAATGGAGGACAAAGCTAAGTCTATGCAGACTGTTAAAGATTTTGCAGGTGCAGCCTCCAAGTTTAGTAGAAATTGGCCTGCTAAGGGGTGGACATATCCTGCTTATGGTTCCCAGTCTAGGGGTAGGTCTAGACGTGGTAGGGGCAGGGCTCAAGGTTCGTTTAGGCCTAGATCAGACAGTTCACCTGCTCAGACTTCTGGTGAGGGCAGGGGTCAGTCCTTTCGTAAGCAGAACCAATGACCTGCCTTTTCAGCTGCCAGTGGACTCTCGTCTGGCAGCTCCTTTGGGAGGAAGATTGTCTCTTTTCAAAGAAAATTGGGATTTAATCACTCAAGACAGATGGGTGCTGGATATCATTCATCACGGGTACAGATTTTATTTCCACACAATGCCCCTTTCAAAGGCATGCCAGATGTTCCTCCTCCACAAAGAAAAGAGGCTCACAAGCAAGTTTCTCAGTTACTCCAGATAGGGGCTATTCAGCCAGTCCCTGTGTCAGAAAAGGGCTTCGGATTTTATTCTCGCCTGTTCCTAGTACCAAAGAAGGGGAACACGTGGAGACCAATTTTGGATTTATCTATCCTCAACACTTATCTGGACATTCCCAAGTTCAAGATGTTGACGTTACAGCAACTGTTACCTCTGCTGGGCAAGGATCACTGGATGGTAACTTTGGATCTCAAGGAAGCTTACCTTCATGTGCCCATAAGGCTAAGTTGCAGAAAGTATCTGCGGTTTCGAACTGGAGATTTTCATTATCAGTTCTCTGCATTGCCCTTTGGCTTATCTACTGCGCCCAGAGTATTCACAAAGGTTCTGGCTCCAGTGATAGCTTACTTCAGGCTTCAAGGCATTCAAATTTATCCTTACTTGGACGACTGCCTGATTCTGGCTCAAGAAAAGGAACACCTTCTACAGCATCTGGAATATGTCATAGCAGTGCTAAGATGCCTAGGGTATTCTGTGAACGAAATAAAGTCCAGTCTAGTACCCTCTCAAGACATGTGCTTTCTGGGTGTGAGACTGAATACAGCAGCCCAGATGGCCTTTTAACCCCGGACAAACAAAAGAGTCTGTCACTTTACTTCCATCAACTATCTCATCAGTCCGTGCTGACTGCAAGGACAGTCCTTCAAGCATTAGGGTTCATGGCATCTTGTATTCTGGTGCTTCCCAATGCCAAACTGCATATGAGGAAGCTGCAATGGTATCTCAAAATGTATGGACACAGCACTGCCAAGATTTGGACACTGTCATTCAAATAATACCTTGCCTTCAAAAGGAATTCTTGTGGTGGGCTCAGGAATGTCACCTAAACAAGGGACTCTCTGTGACCCGGCCAGAGGCGAGTCAGATTTTAACGACAGATGCCTCGGACACTGCTTGGGGAGCTCATCTAAATGGAAAGTGGATACAAGACAAGTGGCCTGTCAGACTACAGCATCTACATATCAACATGAAGGAGATGTTAGCAGTCCAGTTTGCATTGATGGCGTTCAAGGAATTACTTCTTCCAGGGCAGGTGTTGATTCTGACAGACAACACAACTGTCATGTGGTACATCAACAAGCAAGGGGGAACACATTCCTATCCTCTATGCAGGCAAGCAATGATTTTATGGGAGACTGCGTTAAGCCTGCAACTGACTCTTCAGGCAAGGTTTCTGCCAGAGCACAGAACTCCCTAGCAGATGTATTAAGCAGACAAATCATGGATCCCCACGAGTGGAAACTGGATCTTCATGTATTTCAGAAATTGACAGTGTCATGGGAACTCCAGACATAGATCTGTTCGCTTCTCCACTAAACCACCAGCTGCCAAAGTATTGCACAAAGGGGTTTCATCACACAGCTTGGAAAGTGGATGCTCTGTCTTTCAGTTGGAAAAACCTTCATGTCTATGCCTTTCCACCTCTACCTCTTCTTCCAAAGGTATTACTAAAGGTCAGACAGGACAGGCCAAGGATGATTTTGATAGCTCCAGATTGGCCTCGGCAACACTGGTACCCACTTCTAAGGAGTCTTGTAAAGAAGCCTCCATGGCCTTTTACCTCTGATTCCTCATCTGTTATCTCAGAAGGACGGTCATCTGCTCAATGTCAAGCTTCAATCTCTTCATCTCACAGCTTGGCATGTTCTGTGTTGAAGCATGGTAGGTCTCAGCTTCCTCAACAAGTTTTAAATGTGATTATGGAAGCTAGAAGGCCTAGTACTAGGAGAGTGTGCAGAAAAATGGAAGAGATTTTTATTTTGGAGTACAGCAAAGAATTTGGAGATTTCAGAGCCTAATTTGAGTGTGGCTCTTCAATATCTTACTGAATTATTGGACAAAGGTTTGTCTTTCTCTTCCATAAAGATTCATGCTGCAGCAATTTCAGCTCACTATGATTGTGACCCACCTTTGTTTTCGCATCCTTTGTTCAAGCAGTTTCTTAGAGGGGCAAAGAATATAAGACCCCCACGTGAGCTCCTACTCCTGCTTGGGATCTCAATTTTGTGTTGGAAAACTTACTCTACAACCTTTTGAGCCTGCAGCTACTGCTGAATTGAAATATTTGTCATGGAAGACTGCTTTTCTGTTGGCTATTACTTCTGCAAGAAGGGTGTCTGAGTTACAGGCCCTTATGGCAGTAGAGCCCTTTGGTTTTCCATAAGGACAGGGTATCATTACGTACTAATCCTTCCTTTATGCCTAAGGTGGTTTCTAGTGTGGCTTTAAACCAAACTATTCATTTGCCTACGTTTTTGCAGATCCTCAAAATAAAGGGGAAAAGATTTTGCACACTTTAGATGTACACAGGCAATTGCGTTATTATTTGAGCAGGACTAAAGATTTTAGGCAGTCTCAGCAGTTACTTGGTTCTTTTGCTTTAAGTTCACAGGGCAAGCCTGTGTCAAAACAAACTATTTCTAGGAGGATTGGCTTTTGCATTGCATTTTGTTATTCCCATCATGGCAAAGAGGTTCCAGCTGGGATTAGGCCTCATTCCACTAGGGCTACTGCCACTTCAACAGCATTTCTAAGGGGTGGCAACTACGGATATTCTGGAGGCAGCTACTTGGAGTTCAGTGCATACTTTCTCTAGGCATTATCACCTGCCTATATACTCTAAGACTAGAGCTGGTTTTGCCACAGCTGTTTTACAAGGCATGTTGTCAGCTCCTGCTACTTTATAATTTGCCAGCCTCCCTTACCTCTGCTTTGGGATTCTACCCAATTGTCAGGACTGCAGCAAGGGAAGACGAAGAACATAGTACAGTTTTGTACCTACCATAAATGTAGATGTTCGAGGATTCCCTTGCTGCAGTCCAATTTTCCCTCCCTCCTTCCCCTCTGTGTTTCAGGGTGGTTGTGTAGGTGAGTTTACATACTTATATTTTTTGTATATATTACTGTATATATTGTACATGTTTTTTGGTGCAGGTTGTTTTTGGGACTTGTCTTTTTGGGTCTTCTGACATCTGGGGCAAGAAAAGACTGAGGAAATGACGTCGGTCATGCGCATTAGTACCCTGACGTACTGACGTCAGTCTAAGGCGCCATGACCGACGTCAGCCTTATACTCTGGTATTCGGGCCGACTGGGACGCGGACTATACCCAATTGTCAGGACTGCAGCAAGGGAATCCTCGAACATCTACATTTATGGTAGGTACAAAACTGTACTTTCTGGTGCTAGGGCTAAGAAGCCTTCTAGGAGACCCCCTCAATCCAAAGCTTCTTAGTCTCCTCCTACTCAGCAGCCCTTTCAGGGTAAACCCAGTTCCATGTGACAACCACCCCTCTCTTCTAAGTCATACACCTCTTTCTCTTCACCTGTCTCTTTCATTTACAACCTGGGCAAAGATCACTCAGGATACCTGGGTTCTTTCCATCATCCAAAAAGATTACTTTATGACTTGGAAGACCTCCTCTTCTCTCATGGGGATTCCTCAGCCCCCATCCTGTCAACTTCAACTGTTTCATCAGATCCTATCTCAGCTTCTTGCTGAAGGCACTACTCGGCCTGTCCCCCTGCATCAGAGAGGTAGGGGGATGTTCTTCATCTCACATTGCTGCAGTCATAACCTGTGGGTAGTCCGCTGTCCTCGGTCGGCCCGAATACCAAAGTATTAGGCTGGCGTCGGTCATGGCACTCAGATCTGACGTCAGTGCGTCCCGGTATTAAAGCGCATGACCGACGTCATATCCTCAGTCTTTTTTGCCGCATGGTCCGAAGCAGAAGCAGCGTTTGCAAGTGCCGTTCGGCGTTCTGAAATTTTCGTATTTCGAGTTTCAGACCGAAACCAAGTTGGGCTAAGTACCCCGTTGGGGAATATTTTTGTTTTTTCTTGCCTCAGTTAATTCCGGATGTCATGTTCCTATCAGACCCAGTTGCAGGAGATTCCTGCGTTTTCGGGCTGGGACTTTACATTATCAGTTCTCTGCATTGCCCTTTGTCTTATCTACTGCACCCAGGGTGTTCACAAAGGTTTTGGCTCCAGTGATAGCCTTCTTAAGGTTAAGAGGAATACAAATTTATCCTTATTTGGACGACTGCCTGATTCTTGCTCAGGACGAAAACAAGCTTCTTCACCATCTACAGTATGTTATGGCAGTGTTAAGGTGCCTAGGGTATTCTGTGAACGAAACAAAGTCCAGTCTAGTACCCTCTCAGGAAATGTGCTTTCTGGGTGTGAGACTGAATACAGCTTCCCAGATAGCTTTTTTGACCCCGGACAAACAAAGGAACCTTACACTTTACTTCCAGCAATTGTCTCTACGGTCCAGGCTGACTGCAAGGACAGTCCTTCAAGCCTTGGGGTTCATGGCATCTTGTATTCTGGTGCTTCCCAATGCCAAACTGCATATGAGGAAGCTACAATGGTATCTCAAAAATGTATGGACACAACACTGCCACGATCTGGACACTGTCATTCAAATAATACCTTGCATTCAAAAGGAATTTTTGTGGTGGGCTCAGGAATGTCACCTAAACAAGGGACTCTCTGTGACCCGACCAGAGGCGAGTCAGATCTTAATGACAGATGCCTCGGACAAGGCTTGGGGAGCACACCTCAATGGAAAGTGGGTTCAAGACACGTGGCCTGCCAGACTTCAACATTTACATATCAACTTGGAGATGTTAGCAGTCCAATTTGCATTGATGGCTTTCAAGGATTTACTTCACCCGGGACAAGTGTTGATTCAAACAGACAACACAACTGTCATGTGGTACATCAACAAGCAAGGGGGAACTCATTCGTACCCTCTTTGCAGACAAGCTATGATTCTGTGGGAGACTGCTCTCAGTATGCACCTCACTCTTCAGGCAAGGTTTCTGCCAGGAGCACAGAACTCCTTAGCAGATGTTTTGAGCAGACAGATGGTGGATCCCCACGAGTGGAAGTTGGATACTCATGTATTTCGACAGTTGACAGTGATATGGGGGACTCCAGACATAGATCTGTTCGCTTCTCCACTAAATTTCCAGTTGCCAAAGTTTTGCACAAAGATGTTTCATCCCACAGCTTGGAAAGTGGATGCTCTTTCATTCAGTTGGAGCAATCTTCACGTCTATGCCTTTCCTCCTCTGCCTCTCCTTCCCAAGGTGCTCTTGAAGGTCAGACAAGACAAGCCCTCCATGATTCTAATATCTCCAGATTGGCCTCGACAGCACTGGTACCCTCTGCTGAGGAGTTTAGTACGGGAGCCTCCTTGGCCTTTGCCTTCAATTCCACACCTTTTGTCTCAGGCGGGCAATCATTTCCTCAATGTCAGGATTCAGTCCCTGCATCTAACAGCCTGGCATATTCTGTTCTAGAACCTGGAGGGTCAGCTTCCTCAACAAGTTTTGAATGTTATTTTGGAGGCCAGAAGGCCTAGTACAAGGAAAGTTTATGCTGATAAATGGAGGATATTTTTTATTTGGAGCACAGCTAAGAGCTTTGATGTTTCCAGGCCTAATTTGAGTGTTTCTCTTCAATATCTTACAGAATTATTAGACAAAGGTTTGTCTTTCTCCTCTGTAAAAGTTCATGCTGCAGCCATTTCTGCTCACTATGACTGTGACCCACCATTATTCTCTCATCCTTTGTTTAAACAATTCCTTATAGGGGCAAAGAACATAAGACCCCCACGTAGAGCTCCTACTCCTTCCTGGGATCTCAATTTTGTGTTGGAAAAACTTACTTTACCTCCTTTTGAACCTGCAGCTACGTCTGAGTTGAAGTTTTTGTCTTGGAAGACTGCTTTTTTGTTGGCCATTACGTCTGCTAGAAGGGTATCTGAATTACAGGCTCTCATGGCAGTTGAACCCTTCCTGATTTTCATAAGGATAGGGTATCTCTCATGTACTAACCCTACTTTTATGCCTAAAGTGGTTTCAAATGTGGCCTTGAACCAATCTATTCATTTGCCTACCTTTTATGCTGATCCCCAAAATAAAGGGGAGAAAATTTTGCACACTTTGGATATTCACAGGCAGTTGCGTTATTATTTGAGCAGGACTAAAAGTTTCAGACAGTCTCAACAGTTATTTGTTTCTTTTGCTTTGAGCTCTCAGGGGAAACCTGTTTCTAAACAAACTATTTCTAAGTGGATTGGTCATTGCATTGCTTTTTGTTATTCTCATCATGGTAAGGAGATTCCGGCTGGAATCAGACCTCATTCCACTAGGGCTACTGCTACTTCTACTACTTTTTTGAGGGGGGTAGCTACCAAAGATATTTTGGAAGCAGCTACTTGGAGTTCAGTGCACACTTTTTCTAAACATTACCATCTCCCTCTTTATTCCAAATCTAGGGCTGGTTTTGCCACTGCAGTTTTGCAGGGCTTATTAGCAGCTCCCAATGCTTTATGATTTTGCCAACCTCCCTTTCCTTTTGCTTTGGGATTTTACCCACAGGTTATGACTGCAGTAATGTGAGATGAAGAACATAGTACAGTTTTGTACCTACCATAAATGTAGATGTTCGAAGATCCACATTGCTGCAGTCCAATTTACCCTCCCTCCTTCCCCTCTGTAGTTTGGAGTGGTTGTTTGGTTTGGGTTGCAGACATTGTTTGTACATGGGTTTTGGAGGTTTTTTTCTATTTTAGGCTGTGGCCTTTTTTTTTTGGGCCTTCTGACATCTGGGGCAAGAAAAGACTGAGGATATGACGTCGGTCATGCGCTTTAATACCGGGACGCACTGACGTCAGATCTGAGCGCCCATGACCGACGCCAGCCTAATACTTTAGTATTCGGGCCGACCGAGGACAGCGGACTACCCACAGGTTATGACTGCAGCAATGTGGATCTTCGAACATCTACATTTATGGTAGGTACAAAACTGTACTTTTTATTCCAAAATGTTCCTGGTGCCAAGAAAGAATTGTCCTTGGAGACCAATTCTAGACCTCCTCTCACTTAAACACTTTCCTGGTAGTGCCTAATTCCGGATGCTGTCCGGGTGCTTGGGCCCAGCCATTGCTTTCTTCAGGGTCCACAGGGTTCAGATTTATCCTTACTTAGATGATCTGCTTTTCCTGGCCAACAATCCAGATCAGTTGTCTCAAAACCTTGTGGAGACCTTTCATTTCCTTCATGGCCTATGGTTCACAATAAATGTCAAGAAATCCAGTCTGACTCCATCTCAGGATCACATCTTCTTAGGGTGCAGGTTCAGGACAGATCTTATGATGGTTTTCCTCCCTGCAGACAAGATTCTCTCTTACATCCTTCATGGAAAGTCTTCTGCCTCTCCCATCTATCCCAGACAGGGAATTTCTTAGACTTCTAGAATTCATGGCTTCCATGATTCCAATGCTGCCTTTGGCAAAGCTTCATATGACAAAATTTAAATGGTTTCTAAAGACAACCTGGTCTCAACATGCTCACCCTTTAGATGTCCTGGTTCCTCTCCTCCTCTGCTTGAAAACAGAGCTCCACTGGTGGATTCAACAACCACCCCTCTCTTCCAAGTCATACACCTCTTTCTCTTCACCTGTCTCTTTCTCTTCACCTGTCTCTTCATTTCCAACCTGGGCAAAGATCACTCAGGATACCTGGGTTCTTTCCATCATCCAAAAAGATTACTTTATGACTTGGAAGACTTTCCCTTCTCTCATGGGGATTCCTCAGCCCCCATCCTGTCAACTTCATCTGTTTCATCAGATCCTATCTCAGCTTCTTGCTGAAGGCACTACTCGGCCTGTCCCCCTGCATCAGAGAGGTAGGGGGGTTTATTCCAAAATGCTCCTGGTGCCAAGAAAGAATTTTCCTTGGAGACCAATTCTAGACCTCCTCTCACTTAAACACTTTCCTGGTATTGCCTAATTCCGGATGCTGTCCAGGTGCTTGGGCCCAGCCATTGCTTTCTTCAGGGTCGACAGGGTTCAGATTTATCCTTACTTAGATGATCTGCTTTTCCTGGCCAACAATCCGGATGAGTTGTTTCAAAAACATGTGGAGGCCTTTCATTTCCTTTATGGCCTAGGATTTCACAATAAATTTCAAGAAATCCAGTCTGACTCCATCTCAGGATCACATCTTCTTAGGGTGCAGGTTCAGGACAGATCTTATGATGGTATTCCTCCCTGCAGACAAGATTATCTCTCGTACATCCTTCATGGAAAGTCTTCTGCCTCTCCCATCTATCCCAGACAGGGAATTTCTTAGACATTTAGAATTCATGGCTTCCATGATTCCAATGCTGCCTTTGGCAAAGCTTCATATGAGGAAATTTAAATGGTTACTAAAGACAACCTGGTCTCAACATGCTCACCCTTTAGATGTCCTGGTTGCTGTCCTCTGCTTGAAAACAGAGCTCCACTGGTGGATTCAACAACTGTCTCTGTATCCAGGTCTTCCTCTTCTCTTACCCCAGCCTTCTCAACAGATGTTCACAGATGCCCCAGACATAGACGGTAGGGCAACATTTGCTTCCAGGTAGGTTCAGGGTCTTTGGTCTTCACCTCAGCAGAGGGAGCACATCAACATTTGAGAGATGCGAGCTTTAATTCTAGCCTTGCAAACCTTTCATCCACTTTTCCTACCAGGTCCTCTGAAGATTTTTACAGACAATACCACTGTCCATTGGTACATAATTGGGGGGGGGGGGGACGACCAGATCTTATTTTGTTTGCAAGTTAGCCCTCAAGGCATGGGAGTAAGCTCTTCAGTACAAAGTAACCCTTCATGCTGTTTACCTACCCTCAGCTCAAAACTCTGTGGCGGACCCATTAATCAGATCCATGACACAGTCCCATAGATGGATGCTTCACAGGGATGTGTTCCTGGATTTAGTACACTGGTTGGGTACTCCACATCTGGCTCTCTTTGCCTGTCCTCAAAACAGACAACTTCCCCTATTTTGTGTCAGGGTCCGGCATCCTCTGGCCTGGAAGGTGGATGCCCCATCTTTCTCATGGAAGGGGATGTTTCTTTATGCATCCCCCTCCTTCCTTTTAATTCAAAACGTTTTGCTGAAAATTCAGCAGGACAGACCAAAAATCTTGTTGGTCACTCCCTTTTGGTCAAGACAGCATTGTTTCCCTCTTCTTCTGCGATTAGACAAGGGCCATCACCACAAGTTAACCTCACTGGTTGGACTTACTCACACAAGACAAGGGATTCTTGCTTCATCCACATCTGTCAACACTACAACTGATCTTGTGGGTGATCATTTTCTGATCCCTTTCAGGCACCTTTTTTCACAGGGCATGCTTAGGGTTTTGTAGGAAGCCAGGAAACCCAATTCTAGGAAATATTACATTTCCAAATGGAACATATTTTCTATCTGGTGCCTCAAAAAAAGTCTAGATCTACTATCTGTGGACATTCCAATTGTACTTTTCTTACTTTTGTGAATTGCTTAACAGTGGCTTATCATACTCTTCAGCTAAAGTCCACCGTTCTGCTCTTTCTGCTTGTCTGCCATTAACATCTCCTTTAGCTTCCAGAATGGAGGTTAAACTTTTTCTTAAAGGTGTCCAGCACATCAAACCACTAAAGAAACTATTGCCTCCTCCTTGGGATTTTAACTATGTCTTAGAGAAGTTAAGTCTGGCCCCTTTTAGCCTACCTACCTTCTTTCCCAAGCCTCAGAACTAGGGGGAAAGAATCCTTTCTTCATTCCTTGAATGTTCGCAGGCAGCTCCATTACTATCTTGACAGAACCAAAACTTTGAAAAAATCAGACCAACTCTTTGTGGCCTTTGCCACCAGTTCTGAAGGAAAAACTGTTTCCAAACAGACTATCTCCAAATGGATCTCGTACTGTACCTCATTTTGTTACAGTCATCATGGTAAGCAGCCACCTGAGTCTGTCAGGACTTACTCTGCCAAGGCTAGTGCTTACCAGTACTTAAAGGAGTCCCTATCAAGAACATTCTGGAAGCTACTACCTGGTCTTCTGTGCATACGTTCACCAAACACTACCACTTATCAGCCTTTTCCAGGTCCAAAGAAGGATTCACCACTGCCATTCTGCAGGGCATCCTGTCCTCTCCCCAATCTTCCTTCCACCCTCCTTTTCACTTTGGGGTCAAGACTGCAAAAGTGAAACACAAAGAACATAGTACAGTTATGTACACTTACCATAAATGCAGATGTTTGAGTGTTTTCACTGTTGCACTCTTCTTTCCCTCCCTCCTTCCCCCATAGCCTACAGGGTAGTCTGGTGCAAAGTTCTTCTCAAGACAAGGGGACCCCTCCCCCTTTTTCCTCCTTACTTTGCTTAGGTCCTCTGCCTTAGGTCCTTTACCTTAGGACCCATCTTGGGGGGGCTCCTACCTTCAGGGGGCAAGAAAAAAATAAAGTCATGATCTCGGCTGGCTCCCTAGATACTTGAATGTACTGACGTCAGTCAGGGCGTCCACCAGCCCTTGGAGGAGGGAGATATTTTTTTTCTGGTAATCAGGCCGGCCATGAGCTTTCATGGCAGGAAATCCCACAAGTCAGCACAGCAACAGTGAATACTCTCAGACATCTGCATTTATGGTAAGTGTACTGTGATGCCCTAACACTGACACAGTAAACAAGGAGCCTTAATCCCCATCACTGGCAAAGTGGGCGGGACGTACACACTTGGGGATGACAGGTTACACACACAGTATTTCCAGATGCAGCTCTCTGCATCAAGTGCAATTTCCCTTAAGAGCACACAGAGACCACAGTCTGTCAGTCAGGGGCTGGTTTCTCCCGATCCCCAGTAAGACTCTCCACTGGCATATAGAGTTGAGGTCTCAGCTGAGTGGCCAAGCCAAGACCTCCAACACCCTCTCTGTCCAACCAGTGCTTTGTGTCCCTACCCAAGTAGCTGACACACACACTCTTTGAGATTTGATTTACACACACACACACACACACACACACACACACACACACACACACACACACACACACACACCTGGGAAAGGCTGGTCAGGTTTACTAGCTATGCCCCCTTTTGCCCAGGCTATAAGGTAGTTATTACTGCCACTAGTCAACTCTTTATCAGCTACTTTAAGGCCCTTAACAAAGGGTGTCCAATCTTACGGTATAATATTACTATCAATCCAAATGGCAGTTTGACCAAGAGCAAGGCTATTAGGAGTGGCCCACACAGTGTCACCATATAAATATGCAAGTACTCCCAGAACAGACACAATGAAAGGTTTAAATATATTTAATAATAAACAATAGAAGAGCAAGAAGAGACTCAGTAAATAATCACAATTACCTCAGAGTTCAAAACCACAGGAAATATTTAAAATAACATTGCGGGACAGTCTCAAATAAATAAAGAAAACATCTAAGCTATACTTCACTATATTCCTGTCTGAATGTAAGATGATTACTAAACCCTAGTTAACTTACTTACAGAACAATAGCAGGCAGATGTGGTGAGATGATGATCTTGTCAGGTCAGAGACAAAATACAGAATGCTAGGTCTCTCTCTCAGGGAGTTCTTAAACGAATATCTCAAATGTTACTGCTGGGTTAGCTTGCAGGGTGATATCACTTCTTGTAATCTGACCTTAGTTCCCAAGCTAAACTCCCATTGCTAGAAACTGCCAGCATTTAGCATCTCCCTGTGAAAGTACATAGCCCTCAGATGTTTGCAGCTGCTGGAAGACTTAAAACAATAAAACACTTCCAAGACAATGCAGAAAGCTCCCTAGTTTTAGACATCCTATCTCCTTGCTGCATTGAAACCATCTTTTATAGCGCAGTTATAAAATAATTTAATTTCAACAATTTTTCTGAAGTTTTGCAAGTTAACCCTCTGTGTTCCAGTTTCCACTGTTAAAATATATACATTTATTTGTTTACAGTAGTTTATGTACATTTCTGTTCTCTTCCACTAGGGTACACGGTGGACACATCTCTAAGCTGAGTACTGTACAACATAGCTCTTCAGCACACGTCTGTACAAACCATCTTATATGACATACAATTTTAATACATTTGTAACACAAGCATATGAATCATGTTGATATTCACAAATGACACATAACCATTTACAAAATTCCAGACAGCTGTACTGGCAGTATCTCCCTTTTGTTACACTTCTATATAAATCATGTTAATACTTACAAATTACATATAATTGTTTACAAAACTCCAGATAGCTGGGCTGGCACTATCTCCTTTTGTTACATGTACACAACTGTACTTTCTTCCTCGACATCCAGAGCAAATGTCTGCAAAGCCTCAGAGAACCCTTGATGGGGTCGCTGCAGATTAATTCGATGTAGACAATAAATGACTTACAGAGCTATTACCCACTTTTAGAGGAGCGTCAGTGAAGGCTGAACTGCTAAAGAATCCAGCTGAAGCTTCTTCGCCTTCTTCTTACCTAGTGGGAGTATCTCATCTTGGGGTTAATGGGTTCCACCATGTTACCCAGGGCTAACTGTTTAAGCCGTTGGTTTTCAAGATAAATGGCCAGGGAAGACATATGGCTTCTGAGTGTCTTAGGCATAAATACCTTACAAATACTACAAGACATATGGTCGTGGAAAGGACCTAAACAAAAATGACACTGTTTGTGATGATTCTTATGGGGAATCTGCATCTCACACTAACATTTTCACCTCTTGGATGGCATGAACTCTAGAGAAGCAAAATAAAATACAAGCCCAAAGAAAAGACTAAAAAACATCCCCAAAGGGGCAGTTGTCTTAACATCTAGGTATTCAGCACAGCAACAAGATGTTCAGACCAATAAGCAATAATAGCATTCGGACTGGAGGCAAAAAAGTTCTGGGTAACTGCATCCGTATATCACTTTTATGC